>NW_020701532.1:0-1810 GCF_002925995.2 Terrapene triunguis | reverse complement strand
CTGGTAGCCGGACCGGCCCCCTCGCCGGCACCGGAGGAGACCATAGCGGCACCTCCGTCCGTTGTACAAGAGATCTTTAAAGCTCACCAGGAGCTCCTCAAAGGGTAGCCTCGAATCTCCAACTCTAGGCTGAGGAGATGGAGGAGCCGTCGGACACCCTTTTCAATGTTCTGTCCTCCTCGGCACCGGGCCGTGTGGCCTTACCCCTTCACCAAGGTGGGGCCAACATATCGACTGCCCTGGAGCAGACCCCAGCTTCCTTGGTGCTCATCTCCAAGAAAGCAGAAAAAAAGTACTTTGTTCTGGCTAAGGGACACGAGTACCTGTACTCCCACCCGGCACCTAACTCCCTGGTGGTGGAGTCAGTCAACCATCAGGAACGCTATGGCCAGCCTGCACCCCCAAGGACAAAGACGACACCAAGAGACTTGATTCTTTTGGCAGGAAAGTTTATTCTTCTGCAAGCTTTCAACTTCGGGTGGCCAAGGAAGATGTGGAGAAATTGGAGAGGGTCCAGAGAAGAGCAACAAGAATGATTAAAGGTCTTGAGAATATGACCTATGAAGGAAGGCTGAAAGAATTGGATTTGTTTAGTTTGGAAAAGAGAAGACTGAGAGGGAACATGATAGAAGTTTTCACGTATCTAAAAGGGTGTCATAAGGAGGAGGGAGAAAACTTGTTCACCTTAGCCTCTAAGGATAGTACAAGAAGCAATGGGCTTAAACTGCAGCAAGGGAGGTTTAGGTTGGACATTAGGAAAAAGTTCCTAACTGTCAGAGTGGTTAAACACTGGAATAAATTGCCTAGGGAGGTTGTGGAATCTCCATCTCTGGAGATATTTAAGAGTAGGTTAGATAAATGTCTATCAGGGATGGTCTAGACAGTATTTGGTCCTGCCATGTGGGCAGGGGACTGGACTCGATGACCTCTCGAGGTCCATTCCAGTCCTAGAATCTATGAATCACCAAGCCCTGTTGAGCCACTATGATTTTAACTTGTGGGGGTCTATACCGAAGTTCGAGCCTCTTCTCCCGGAGCAGGACAAAAAAGAGTTCAAGGCTCTGGTGGAGGAAGGGGCAGCAGCGGCGAAAGCAGCCCTCCAAGCCGCCTCGGACGCGACGGACATGGCAGCCCGTTCTATGGTGTCTGCCGTATTCATGCGAAGGGCATCGTGGCTTCTCCTGTCTGGTCTGTCTGCAGAGTCTCAGTCTCTGAAGCAGGACCTTCCCTTCAATGGGAAAACACTGTTTGCGGACCAAACCGATGTTCACCTGCATGGGATGAAAGACTCCCATACCACCCTGCAAACTCTGGGCCTTTATGTCCCTCCAGCGAAGGACAAACCTGAGCCGCAGACCTCTGCTCCCCCCGCTAGGGGTAGATATGAACCCCCTCCTAAGTGACCAAAGGAGCAGAGACGCAGGTCTCAGCATCAGTCCCGCTCAGCCCCACGACCAGGCCCCTTGAAGGGCAAGAGGCAGGGGAAGAGGCCGTTTTGACTCTTTGTGGGGTGCCACCGGGCCTGTTGTCACAGATGCCCCCAAGTTAATAAAGTTTGTGTTCTGCAACCGTTTATCTGCCTTCCCAGTGCAGCGGTGCCATATAACGTCAGACCAGTGGGTCCTCAGCACGATTTCCAGGGGCTACAGGTTGCAGTTCACCTCACTCCCCCTCCACTACCCCCCATCCCGGGAGGACCTCAGGGACCGGGAACATGCCGCCCTCCTAAACCAAGTGGTGGCGCGCCTTCTCAACCTGGGTGCGGTGGGGAGGGTACCAGCGGAATTTCAGGGCAAGGGATTTTACTCCC
>NW_020701531.1:0-1028 GCF_002925995.2 Terrapene triunguis | reverse complement strand
TTTTAAGAAGACTAAGGCAGTTAGATGCAGAGTTCCCATGATCTTTCGATGGGATTTAGGTGCTCACATCCCATAGGGAGCATTGAAAATACTACCATAAACTGTTAAGGCATAATTGGGTGATTAAGTCAGCTTTTTTGAATTTCCCAACTTTTCATTTTGTCATGATTATTTCCATCAAAGTTTGGAATCATGCCGTGAAAGGAAACTGAAAAATATTACTCTTAAACATGCACGAAGTACTTTGCCCCTTTTGAAAACCTTTCTATTAATCATATTCTAAAACCGGGATCGGCAACCTTTGGCACGTGGCCCTCCAGAGTAAGCTCCCTGTCGGGCCAGGCCGTTTGTTTACCTGCCACATCCATAGGTTCGGCCGATCGCGGCTCCCACTGGCCGCGGTTCACCGCTCCAGGCCAATGGGGGTGGCGGGAAGCAGCGCGGGACGAGGTATGTGCTGGGATTGTTTTCACTGACTTTTGCAAGTACTTTGGGGGACAGGATTCGAATTCAAAACGACCTTGACAAATGAGAAAATTGGTCTGAATTCAACAAGATGAAATTCAGTGAAGACTATTGCAAAGTACTTCATTTAGGAAGGAAAAATCAAATGCACAACTACAAAATGAGGAGTGACTGGCTAGGGGGTAGAAGTGCTGAAAAGTATCTGGGGCTAATAGTGAATCACAAACTGAACATGAGTCAATAATGTGATGCAGTTGTTAGAAAGGATAATATCATTGTGGGGTGTAATAACGGGAGAGCCGTAGGTAAGAAATTGGGGGCAATTGTCCCACTCTACTTGCACTGGTGAGGCCTCAGCTGGAGTACCGTGTCCGGTTCTGACCACCACATGTTAGGAGAGAGGTGGATGAAATGGAAAGAGTCCAGAGGAGAGCAACAGAAGCGATAAAAGGTTGAGAAAGCTTGACCTATGAGGGGAGATATTTTAAAATGGGTCTGCTTTGTCTTGAGAAGAGTGGGGTGCACCTTAGAGCAGTCTTCCAATCTGTTACGGGCTGTTATCA
>NW_020701530.1:0-1563 GCF_002925995.2 Terrapene triunguis | reverse complement strand
TGTGCTAGCTGGTGTGGTGGGAGGTGGAAATAATGCTCCACACTTCTGAGTAGGCGAGCATAGCACCCACTTCCACTATGTGCCTGGACCAAAGTCTGGGTAGCTCATACCCAGATGTAAGCGGGAGGGGAAGGGTTCTTCCTTCATCCCTCCTCCCATACAGGTGTGTAGACCAACTCAATCTAGCCTATTGTTATCTGAATAATATATTGTGAACTGAACATTAGAGAATGGTGTTATCAAAACACTGCAGCATCACCAGACTTCTTAAAACGATAAAAGACTTGAAATATAATTGAATGTATTGAAAAAAGTGTTCTGACAGCCTGTTGTTCTGGTTTGATGTCACCCTCAGTTTGGCTCCTTGTTTCAAAGTTCTGGCAGTCACTCTAATCCCACTCATTCTGATTGGCCAAGTCAGTTTCTATGGCTGAAGTCTAGTGAATTTTATGGTCAAATTCTCTTCTTCAGAGCAGCCTCTCTGCCTCTGTCATGTCCTAGAAAAGTTGTGGAACAGAACCTGCAGTTGGACCAGAAGCTGCAGCTGGTGCTGTTCAGAAGTCTCTGCCCTGCTCTCTGTTAATGAATGGGCAGATTCTGCCACCCTCACTCACACTGAGTAGTTCTTTACTCTGTGAATAGGCCCATTGAAATCAATGAAGCTATTTTCAGTGTAACGGTAGAAGAATCTTGCCCTGAAAAACACTTCCACCTCTCTGACTTGTAGTTCTGATGAAAAGATGCCTGATTGAAATGCCCAGGGAATGAAAGCTTGAGGGAGGGATAGCTCAGTGGTTTGAGCATTGGCCTGCTAAACCCAGGGTTGTGAGTTCAATCTTTGAGGGGGCCAGTTAGAGATCTGGGACAAAAAAAATCTGTCAGGGATGGTACTTGGTCCTGCTGTGAAGGCAGGGGACTGGACTCTATGACCTTTCAAGGTCCCTTCCAGCTCTATGAGATAGGTATATCTCCATATAATAATAAATATCCACAGCACAGATAGCTCCCTTTCATTGTTCCACCAGACTGTGTCTGTCTAATTTACACTGGAGGACCCTTCCTCAGCCCCCACCATGCACATACTAGGGGGAGGAGGCAGCAGCTATGTCTAAACTTAAAATGCTGCAATTGCACTGCTGTAGAGCTTTAGTGTAGAACTACAGCAACTCGAGGGGTTCTCCCAACACTGCAGTAAATCCACCTCCCCAAGAGGCAGTAACTAGGCCAACAGAAGAATTCTTCTGCTGACCTACTGCTGTCTTGGGGGACTTAGGTTGCCTTAACTCTGATGCTCAGGGTGTGGATTTTTCACACCCCTGAGCAATGTAACTGGGCCCATCTAATTTTCTAGTGTAGACCAGCTCTGAGTCTCCACGCTCTTCACACTTTAGTGGTGAGTGCCAACAGCTGTGCTAATGAATGCCAAATTTGGTGCAGATGCTTAAAGAGATGCATTGAGAAACCTACTCATTTTCCACACAGGTGCCCAAACAATTAAATGGTAATAATTTTCAGTCTGTATCAAGTGGGGCTGGATTCAAACTGATGACCCAGAAGTGAAAC
>NW_020701529.1:25297-38353 GCF_002925995.2 Terrapene triunguis | reverse complement strand
CCCGCTCCTTGTCCCCTGACTACCCCTCCTGGGACCCCTGCTCCTAACTGCCCTCCAGAACCCCACCCCCTACCTAAGCCTCCCTGTTCCTTGTCCCCTAACTGCCCCCTCCTGAGACCCCCCCACCCTAACTGCCCCCCCAGGATCCTACCCCCTACCTGTACCCTGACTGCCCAAAACCTTATCCACACCCCACCCCCAGAAAGCCCCCCCCGAACGCCCGACCCCCCCCATCTCTTGACTGCCCCCTCCAGAACCTCCCTGCCCCTTCTCCGACCCCCTGGCCCCCTTACTCTGCTGCTCAGACCAGCGTGCCGGGGAGGAGGAGCAGGGGGAGGAACTCCAGACTGCCGGTGCGAACGGCCGGCTGGTGATCTGCGAATGCAGGGAGGGAGTGAGCTCTGCTGCAGGGGGGAGGAGGGGCTCTCTCTGGCTGTCCGAGCCCCATGTAAGTGGCACCATCCGTCCGGCTGCCCAGTCAGCAGTGCGTGCTCTGCAGGGGAAGTCCGGACATTTACAAATTCCCCCCGGACGCTATTTTTAACTCTAAAAGCCGGACATGTCCAGGGGAATCCGGACGAATGGTAACCCTATATTATTTATTGCTGCAGCACCAGAGCTGTGCATGACATTTAAAGACAAATATTTAAAACAGACTGCTCTTGTCATAAAGGAGTTTACAAGTTAAGGGCCAAATTGAGGCTGGTCTGTGAGTAGTCCCACATAAGGGTAATGAGGGAAGAAGAAGGAACTTTTAGTCTTCCCTCCACTGTTAGATCTGGTCACAGTTACAGCACTTGTGCTCCCCTGAGGGCAAGGACAACAAATCTAGACATATCTGGTTAATCCATTGGTTGAACACAAAAGTGTATGTAATAATCTAATCAAGAACAGAATATTACACGCCTGCCTTAAAACAGAGAATTAAGCTAATTGAAATACTGAAAAGGTGCAATGAAGGGAAACAAATATAGTTTGAGAATGGTGGCACTTACAATGAGAGACTACAAAGATTGGGATTATTTAACTTGGTAAGAGACTTGACTAAAATAGCCAAGATTATGAAAGATAGATAGAGTGAAAAACAGCGTCAGGCACTTTTCTTAACTCCTTCCCACAGTAAAAGAACAAGAGGTTCCTTCAGGAGAGTGAAAGGCAATACATTTAAAACAAACAAACCAAAACACAGTACTTTATTAAATATATTGCCAGTCTCTGGAGTTGTTGCCACCAGAAGTTGAGACAAAGGGCCCATTTGTCTATGTTCAGCACAGGAACAGATGGGTTGGGTGATGGAAGGAAAGGTGGCTTTAAGCCACATTTGAATCACCCATTTTTGGGCCCTGCTCAACCCCTGGTATAAGTCAGAGCAGCTCCAGAGTGGCTGTAGTTTACATTCAACTTCCCATGCCTCCCTATAGGCCACAGGAAGTAGAAAATAGCAGGAGTGCAGGAGCATTCTAGTCACACCCCTTCCTGACATGGTCCATCACACACAGACATGCCCCTCAACACTCTACAATAGAGCTTGGGGGAGGCACAAGCATAGTGCCATTCTTTCAGCTATATGCTGGGGGGGAGAGGTATTACAATGGGCTATGCCCTGAGAGCCATTTCTTCCCCCTTCAGCCTAGAGTATAATATTTATAGCCATGAAAAAAGAAAGATAAAAGGGAAATAATGAGGGCTGTCAAGTGATTAAAAACATAAATCGCACGATTAAAAAATAATCACGATTAATCGCACTGTTAAACAATAAGAGAATACCATTTATTTAAATATTTTTGGAGGTTTTCTACATTTTCAAATATATTGATTTCAATTACAATACAAAATACAAAGTGTACTGTACTCACTTTATATTTATTTTTATTACAAATATTTGCACTGTAAAAAACAAAAGAAATAATATTTTTCAGTTCACCTAATACAAGTACTTTAGTGCAATCCCTTTATCATGAAAGTTGAACTTACAAATATAGAATTATGTACAAAAATAACTGCATTCAGAAATAAAACAATGTACTCAGACCTACTTCAGCCAATTGCTCAGACAAACAAGGTTGGTTACAATTTGAAGAAGATAATGCTGCCCGCTTCTTGTTTACAATATCACCTGAAAGTGAGAACAGGTGTTCTCATGGCACTGTTCTAGTCGGCGTTGCAAGATATTTATATGCCAGATGTGCTAAAGATTCCGATTTCCCTTCATGCTTCAATCACCATTCAGAAGGACATGTCTCCATGCTGATGACGGGTTCTGATCGATAACAATCAAGAGCAGAGCGGACCAATGCATGTTCATTTTCATTATCTGAGTCAGATGCCACCAGCAGAAGGTTGATTTTCTTTTTTGGTGGTTCGGGTTCTGTAGTTTCTGCATCTGAGCATTCCTCTTTTAAGACTTCTGAAAGCATGCTCCACATCTCGTCCCTCTCAGATTTTGGATGGCACTTCAGATTCTTAAACCTTGGGTCAAGAGCTGTAGCTATTGTATCTGCTGTGAAAGTGTTCTTAAAACAACCATATGATGAATCATCATCCGAGACTGCTATAACATGAAACATATGGCAGAATGCGGGTAAAACAGAACAAGAGACATACAATTCTCCCCTAAGGAGTTCAGTCACAAATTTAATTAATGCATTATTTTTTTAACGAACATCATCAGCATGGAAGCATGTCCTCTGGAATGGTGGCCAAAGCATGGGGCATACGATTGTTTAGCATATCTGGCACATAAATACCTTGCAACGCCGGCTACAAAAGTGCCATGCCAACACCTGTTTTCACTTTCAGGTGACATTGTAAATAAGAAGCGGGCAGCATTATTTCCCATAAATGTAAACAAACTCGTTTGTCTTAGCAATTGGCTGAACAAGAAGTAGGCCTGAGTGGACTTGTTTTACATTGTTTTGTTTTTGAGTGCAGTTATGTAACAAACAAACAAAAACAAATCTATATTTGTAAGTTACACTTTCACAATAAAGAGATTGCACTACAGTACTTGTATGAAGTGAATTGAAAAATACTATTTCTTTTATCATTTTTACAGTGCAAATATTTGTAATAAAAATAAAGTGAGCAGTGTACAGTTTGTACGCTGTGTTGTAATAGAAATCAATATATTTAAAAATGTAGAAAAACATCCAAAATATTTAATAAATTTCAATTGGTATTCTATGGTTTAACCGTGCAATTAATTAATTAATCGCGTGAGTTAACTGCGATTAATCGACAGCCCTAGAAATAATACCTAATATTTCAGGCCATAAAGTGTTTAGCACGCAGGCGTTCTGCCATAGAACTCCGCATCTGAATAGGTGTATTCTCTATGCTTTTGCCTTCCTCTGAGCATCTGAAAGGTAATGGTTTCCTTACAGCAAATGTTGGACCCGGTGTCACAACTCCTATTTTCCTAAAATAAAGAGAGGAATATCTCCCTTCTCTAAGCTCCTTCACTGAGGATTATAATAATTGTTTTATTATAGCACCTAGAAGTCCCTGTTTTGAACAAGGACCCCGTCGTTCTAGGTGCAGTACAGAGAACAAAAAGACAGTCCCTGCCCCAAAGAGCTTACAAGTGAAGATCTAGAAGATAGGAGATCCCGTGTAGGCCAATTAGTCTGCTGATATGTTCCCAAAGGCCTGCTGTTATGTTTTGCAATGCCAAGCCGTCTTGTCTGAGGGCATTTTTTTTACTTTGAGAAAATGAATCAGGACATTTTTATGTATTACCCCAGTAATCTAATAATTTACATATATTTAAAGAAAGGAAGTTAAAATAATGGTCCAGAAGGTGAAAGATATTGACAAACATAGCAATTAAAGATGGTCAAATTATTCATTTGTAGTGTTGTAGCCATGTTGGTCCCAGGATATGAGAGAAACAAGATAGATAAGGTAATAGATTTTATTGGACCCATAGGCACTGACTCCAGGGGTGGCAGGTTTGTTTAATTTTTGGTGGTGCCCAGAACAGGTCCAAATACCCTCCCCACCCCCCGCCTTGTAAGCCGATATATATATTTTTAAAATAATGTAAAAATGTGAGGGCTCTGGGGTGGGGCTGGTGATGAGGGGTTTGGGGTGGGAGGGGGTCAGGCAGAGGATTGGGTACAGGGGTGAGGGCAGTGGGGTGGGGCTGGCGATGAGGGGTTCACGATGCAGGAGGGGGCTCAGGGCTAGGGCAGAGCGTTAGGGTACAGGGGGATGAGGGCTTGGGTTGGGGATGAGGGGTTTGGGGTGTGGGAGGGGCTCAGGGCTAGGGCACAGGGTTGGGGTGTGGGTGTGAGGGGGCAGGGATGAGGGGTTCAGGAGGGAGCTCAGGGCTGGGGATGAGGGTTGGGGGGGTCAGGAGTTTGGGGTGCAGGCAGGCTGCCCCAGGGCTGGGGCCCAAAGAGCAGGACTCCTCCTAGCCCTCTCCCCCCCAGCAGCACACTCACCTCGCACCACTGTCACTGCACATACTCCTAGGGGCCCTCAGCTCCAGGAAGCCCCATCGCCTCCCCTGTGGTGGGTGCATGGGGGGGGGGTCTGCTGTCACATGTGCACTTCCTCCCCTGCTGCTGCCCCTCACTGTAGCCTCACTGGGGTGGGGAATGGGGCTGCCCCTTGCCCAGCGTGGGGCAGGAGCGGTGACTGGGGGGGGCGGGGGAGGCTGGGCTGGGCTGGTGGAGGGTCCCACTGGAAAAGGGAAGGGTCTGAGGTGGAAGGCCGGGGCAGGGTCAACCTGCCCTGGCACTAGTGGATGGGGGTTACTAGGACCCTGCGGCGACAGTTGATGCCGGGAGCCAGCAGAGTGGAGCACAGCACGGAGCTGCAGGGGGCAGCCGCCCGCTTGAGGCAGGGATGCTCTGGGGCCAGGGGAGGCGCACGGGGGTGGCAGATGGGGCCGGGGGAGAGACCCAGCCCCAAACATCGGTGGAGCTGGGCCCCCAAGCCCTGAATATTGCTGGAGCCCGGGCACCATGGGCCCATATAACTCACCGCCTCTAACTGACTCTGGGTGCTCCGGGGCTCAAGCACCCATGGAAAAAAAAAATAGGGGTTGCTCAGCACACACGAGCCATAGTGGTTCTTGCCCCGCCCCTCCGAGTTTCGTACTGGAGGTCTCCTCACAGTGCATGCCCTAACCCTAGAAGGAGCTCGGAGTGTAGAATGTGATAAATTCTGTGCTGCTCCCAGCTTCTGCCCTTGGGGCAGGGAGTTTGTTTATGAACAGAGTCAGGATAACAAGGCTCGTCATTAAATTAAATTAAGGATCATTAGATGATCCTGAAAGCATTGCCAGGCACTCCAGTTAAAAGATAGGAAACAAAGGGTTGGACTAAATGGTTCATTTTCAGAATGGAGAGAGATAAATGGAGGTATTCCCCAGGGGCCTGTACTGGGACCGGTCCTATTCA
This sequence comes from Terrapene triunguis, assembly GCF_002925995.2. Classification (NCBI taxonomy): domain Eukaryota; kingdom Metazoa; phylum Chordata; order Testudines; family Emydidae; genus Terrapene; species Terrapene triunguis. The sequence continues at coordinate 32,945 of NW_020701529.1, read as the reverse complement.
ACATATTCATAAATGATCTGGAAAAGGGGGTAAACAGTGAGGTGGCAAAATTTGCAGATGATACAAAATTACTGAAGCTAGTTAAGTTCAAAGCTGACTGTAAAGAGTTACAAAGGGACCTCACAAAACTGGGTGAGTTGGCAACAAAATGGCAGATGAAATTCAATGTTAAATATAAAGTAATGCACATGGCAAAATATAATCCCAACTATATATACAAAATGATGTGGTCTAACTTAGCTGTTACCCTTCAAGAAAGAGATCTTGGAGTTATTTGCAGTACCGTGGAAGCACTATGATTCCAGAATACTGCAATTTTATAAGAATCCTTCTCACTGTGCTGCATCATCCTGAACTGTGGAACACTCATTCTCCAGCTTCAGAAGAAAAATACCTCCCGTCATCAATGGGACAGACGCAACTGAATAATGCAACTGTCCTTAACGTGCATCCAGACCATGCCAGGGAACTAGATGTAAATAAGATTGCTGACTGGTTTATCCAGAAAGCTACAGTAAGATGTAATGTCTTTAAACTGGGATGTCAGTGAAGACAGCTCGTAGGTGACTGCAATGATTTTAATATACTGTAATTCATGATAATATAATTGTGATGGGTTTGGTCACAGAGATCCCCTTGGCATTGTCACCTAACGTGCTGGAATTACCTCTGAGCCCGTTTTCCCTGCCAGCTTGGGACTCCAGAACCCTGCCTTGCTGAGCCAGACATACTAGCCTGCTGCAACACAGACCCAAATCTGTCCTGCTCCACCCCTTTTTATAGCTTTGCCACAAGGCAGGATCTTTTGTCTCTCTGGGTCCCCACCCTTCCTTATAAATGGAAAAGTACCAGATTTAGGATGGATTCCAATATCAGGTGACATGATCACATGTCCTGTGAGACCCCAGCCTCCATTCTTCCTGGGCTGGCCCACAGGTACACAGGAAGGTTTGCAAGTAAACAGAGCCATTTACAACCAATTGTCCAAATTGATGGGAGCCATCAAGATTCTAAACCACCATTAGTGGCCCACACTTTGCATAATTACAATAGGACCTCAGAGTTATATTTCATATTTCTAGCTTCAGATACAAGAATGATACATTCATACAAATAGGATGAACACACTCAGTAGATTATAAGCTTTGTAATGATACTTTACAAGAGACCTTTTGCATAAAGCATATTCCAGTTACATCATATTCACATTCATAAGCTTATTTTCATAAAGCATATGGAGTGCAACGTCACAGTAATTATGTAGTTCATAACAATGTAATTATTAAAATAGTAAAGATACCAATGATAGACACATACTCAATAACTAGAATATGAAAGAAGTGTATAAATATGCTGAAAATAGGCCCCCCCCCCACAAACACATACACTTCTTCAAAAGCACCCACCTGCAAAACCAAAAGCCAGAGCCTATGATTGGACGAACTTCTGTTTGGGGAAGGTATAATCTTTTGAGCTAAACAGAGCTCTTCTTCAGGTCTGGGGAAGGAAGCAGTGTGTCTGAGCTAAATACAAGTTGGGACAGATAGTTACCCATAAGGGGTGACACCTTGAAGGCGCTCACTTGAGATGGAATGGGCAAGAAGGGTAGATTGTTATGCATAAGTGTTTGAAGTGGGCTGTTAAGGGTTAGCAGGCAGGTGTGTGTTACAGATTGTTGTAACAGAAGTTGGTCCAATAAAAATTATGCATTGGCAATTTAGTCCTTTTCCCATTTTTGAAGTATTCACAGACTGCAACTGGTTTCTACAAATCTATAAATTACTATTCACTGTATAGTTTGGAAGTTTCCAGCCTGGTCAATCTGACTATTTGTGGTGTGTGACTGGTCACCTGGCTACATATTTGCCTCCTGGTTGGATGACTGACTTTTTAAATGGAATTACAGATACCCTTGTTCAAGCATGAACATACCCATATTTGCATATAAACAAGTATTTGTACAGAGAACAGCTATTCCTCAAACATTCACAGGAACCAAAAGCTGTTCACCTGAATGTTTATGAACAGCAAACAATAAGGACTACATGGACATGGTAGTGATTCAGTATTCAAGCAAACATTTACAGACCTTGTTTGGCTCTACTTGAACTGCTTTAGTATCCGTGCTCTGTCACTGCTGTACATTTAATGGTACAGTAACAGGGTGTACTGACCAGGGCCGGCTCCAGGCACCAGCTTAACAAGCAGGTGCTTGGGGCGGCCAAGGGAGAGGGGCGGCACCTGCGGCAATTCGGGGGCGGCAGGTCCCTCACTCCCTCTAGGAGCGAAGGACCTGCCGCTGAACTGCCGTCGCCGATTGCGGCTTTTTTTTTTTCCCCCAATGGCGGCCGCCACGGGCGGGGGCTTTTTTTTTTTTTTTTTTTGCTTGGGGCGGCAGAAATGCTGGAGCCAGCCCTGGTACTGACCCTTCCAGGGTAGTTCAGCTTTACTGAGTTCCTACTTTCAGAACAACACCAGAGAATGCTGGGAATTGTAGTCCAGGAAACTACTGGGAACTGAAGGCTACCCCTGAATTGAAGGCTGGGAAAGAATATTAAAAAACAGCTCTCTCTCTCTCTTAATAATAAGAGAGTAAAAAGGAGCAGGAGCTGTGACTGGTATCTCCAGTAAGGTTAGTGGGAGACATCCAGATCGAATGAGGAAATCTGGAATGAGAAATTTTTGGGAAACTGACACCAAGTGATTGTAGAGAACCTGTGAACCCAGAAGGAGGGTGGGGAAGTTTGCTTTGTCCTGACTTTTGTTTTGTTCACTTAGATTTTGCCACCAGACTTGAACAGAAAGAATGAGATGCACTGAAGGTGCCTTCAAGCTGCCTGAGCTGGTCAGACTGGGTAGTTTGGACTTTGAATGTGGTACCCTGAAGTGAAGCGGTTTAGTTTGGCTGTAGAGTCAAATACCGACCTGCCATAAAATTGTACAAATGCTTCTCAATCAAAGGAAATGCTATATCAACAGGGGAGCTTGCTACACTTTCTTAGTATAAATCTTGCTTTTTTCCTCCATCATTTACTCATTTCATGCCTATAAAGTTGTGGCCACAGACTTTTAAAATGAACTCTGCAAGACACTTTTTTTAATAGAGAAGTATTATTTTGTATTACATTATGTATCTTTGTCTACAAACGCTTTCTACAATTTTTTGAAGGGCGTAAACATCAGACTAAAAAAAAATAATTGTCAAACACGGTCCAGGGATGTATAATTAGAAGTAATAGTGGGAAGCAAACATTGTGTTTGCTGAAGAACACACTGAAAGACAGTGTCCCCCAAGAGAAATGGTAGAATCCCCATTTCTTGAGCCATTTAAAACTAGTCTGAGCAAACCTCTTGAGACTAGCAATTTAGGGAACATGCCTGGATCCCATTCCAGCAAACTATCAAGCCCCATGAACTCTCACTGACTGTAATGGGAGCTGAGGTGCATAGATGGGACCCCTACTCTCTTCCTTGTGTAACTTTTATGTTAAAACAATAGCAAAAAATTAAAAAAAAAATCAATTACTCCCATGTCCACCAGATGTCAGTATATTATAGGTCTACAAAGGGCACCTGAGCAAACTAAATGAGATTCAATTCCTGTAAAAGAGGTACTAAGGTATCTTAAATGTTTCCCTGCGCAAGTTCAGAAAATAATGGGGGTGGTGGAGGGGAAGAACGTGTAGTCTAGTCTCCTTCAGACAGTGAAGGAAAGTTACTGTTTTCTGGTGTATCTGTATTGGTCTCCAAGGAATTGTTAACTGTTCAGACAAATGGCCAAATTTTCTGCTGGTGCAAATTGCACAGTTTCATTGGCTCCAGCAGAGAATTGGATCCCCCCCCCCAAATAAACCTTTGATAAGAGAAATAAACTTAAGCGTGGTTGTGACATTCTATACCTCACAGTAGCATGCTGGAACCCCAATATTCACCACTGTGATATTATTACAGTATGATATGTTTTGTACAAAGTATGACTTGTGAGGTATCATTTTGTAAGTCTTAATCTGTTAAACAATAATAACCTATTGGATTGTACATACTATCATTGTATGTGAAGTTATAAAGTATTATTATATGTGTTACTGTATGTGGTAAGGTTGGGCACACCCACAACCATTTACAACAAAGAAGTAGCCATCAATAGCCAGACAGCATTAATGGCTCATCAACACACAATCCACTATCCTAGAAACTTCTTGCAGAAGGCATACATGCCATGGGGCGAACTAACTCTCCTTACAGCTAGGGTGACCAGACGTCCTGATAAAATCAGGACCGTCCCGATTTTGAGCTGTTTGTCCCGCGTCCCGACTGATCTCTGGTTGGGACGCAATTTTTGTCCTGATATTTTGCACCGGCTTTGTCCCGATGTTTTGCGCTGGCTTTTTTTTTCTCTCTCTCTCTCTCAGCTGGCCGAGGGGAAGTGACATCATCACTTGGCCTCTCCTTCCTCCCCCCAAACACCTGGAAGAACATCTGGAAGACCATCATCAAAGATCTACAACCTATCCTGAAAGATGATCCCTCACTCTCACAGATCTTGGGAGACAGACCTGTCCTCCCTTACAGACAACCCCCCAACCTAAAGCAAATACTCACCAGCAACCACACATCACTGAACAAAAACACTGACCCAGGAACCTATTCTTGTAACAAAGCCCGATGCCAACTCTGTCCACTATCTATTCAAGTGACATCATCATAGGACCTAATCACATCAGCCATACCATCAGGGGCTCATTCACCTGCACATCTACCAATGTGATATATGCCATCATGCGCCAGCAATGCCCCTCTGCCATGTACATTGGCCAAACCGGACAGTCTCTACACAAAAGAATTAATGGACACAAATCTGACATCAGGAATCATAATACTCAAAAACCAGTGGGAGAACACTTTAACCTGTCTGGTCATTCAATGACAGACCTGCGGGTGGCTATCTTACAACAGAAAAACTTCAAAAACAGACTCCAACGAGAGACTGCTGAGCTGGAATTGATATGCAAACTAGATACAATCAATTTAGGATTAAATAAGGACTGGGAATGGCTGAGCCATTACAAACATTGAATCTATCTCCCCTTGTAAGTATTCTCACACTTCTTATCAAACTGTCTGTACTGGGCAAGCTTGATTATCACTTCAAAAGTTTTTTTTCACTTACTTAATTGGCCTCTCAGAGTTGGTAAGACAACTCCCACATGTTCATGCTCTCTGTATGTGTGTATATATATCTCCTCAATATATGTTCCATTCTATGCATCCGAAGAAGTGTGCTGTAGCCCACGAAAGCTTATGCTCTAATAAATTTGTTAGTCTCTAAGGTGCCACAAGTACTCCTGTTCTTTTATCTGGAAGACAAAGACTTTGAAGTGGAGGAGGGTGGTCCCAGACTAGAAGGTAGTCCCAGCCTGTGTGTCGAGGAACGGTAACTTGCTTGTACCATTTGTCAGGGTGAGACTTTGTTTGATTCAACTCTTGTTTAGACTAAAAGTTTAGCATTTAGAATGTGTGCTTACTTATGATTTTATTAAGGTAACGGTCTCTGACCTTATAATCACTTAAAACCTAGCTTTCTGTAGTTTCTGTTTTATATTTGACCTAAAATAGTGTTTTGGTTGAAGTGCTTGGGAAATCTCAGCTCAGGTTAACAAGGGTTGTTGCACGTCAGACACTGGTGTAGAGATTTTAAGTGAGACTGTTAGTGTGGTGCCTGAGAACAGTCAAGGAGAAAGTTACCAGTTTGTTATTTTCTGTTTGCTTATTTCAGGAAAGGGAAGTAGGGACAAAAGGCATAAAAATGAACAAGAGTGATGCAGTTGCAAGCTTGACACCGTACAAACTGCAAGCAGCCCAAAAGGAGAAAGAACATCAGCAAATCTTGGAGCTAAAGGAGCTGGAAGTCGAGGCTCACCTCTGAGCCTTAAAGGAGAAGAAAGCAGAGGCTGCCAGAGGTTTGTAGCTTGACATCAGCATCACAGTGTGAGAAACCTCCCTGGTTGGTGTGTTTGAGGGCTCAGCAGTCCCACAGTCCAGGTTGCATCCTGGGGACCCAGTCACAGTGGTATTGTATGAATGCCCTAAATAGAAAGGCTTAGAAAGACAATCAGCACTACCCTGATCCTGCAACTGGATCCATGTAGGTGGACCATTGTAATTCTGTATAGCCTCAGTAAAGTCAAAGAGGCTCTATGTGGATACAAAAATCCACCCATACAGATTGAATTGAGGGATGAAGGCTCATATTAGTAACAATTTTTTAATCCTTTTGCATGCCCACCCATCCACAGTCACTTCTTCAGAATGCAATATTCTAGCAAGCACTTTGCTAGTGATGTCACATCTTCATGTCTCTGTCACCTTGCAAGCAAAGGGGAACCAGCAGAGGCCCAGATCTTCACTATTTGTATCTGCCTCCTTCTTACTCTGGGGACTCCCAGCTTGGAGAATTCTCCTCCTCTCAGTTGCTGGTGCTGCTCCACCCACTGACAGGAAGACCTAAAGTCTCAAATACTCCAGCCACATTCAGCCCCTCCAGCTGGTCCCACTGCAAGTCCCGCCCCCCTTCTAATTCCTGTTTAGCTTCTGTAACTTGCTGCACTGATAAGTAACGAGTGTCTGTGGTGTAACTGGCTCAGCATAAGTAGATGGCTGGTCCAATCTGAAGGGACAGGCCTCTGTGACGTCGTTGGCTCAGCACGTGGAGCTCGGTAAATGGATCTATTTGGAGTCTCTAGTTCAGCATCTCTACCAGTCTGAGCTGAGGTTAGAGCTTATGCCTTTCTGAGGCCATTAGCCTTGCAGCTTTAGCACGCTGTGCCCAAAACAAGGCCTGGGTCTTTCCTCTTGCCAATACTGAAGGCTCAAAAAATCATGAGTCAGGCCCCCCAAATGAGGGTTGGTTCTTTTAAATTATATTGTGTGTTTTTGTCTGGCCTTTGACTTTTGAAGCTCCTCCCCATCCCCAGTGTGTCTGTGTGACAATTAGTGTTGCCCATGCTCTGAAATGTACTGGGTAAGGGGATTTTGGCCCCTGCTTCTGGAGGTCTCACCCCATATTTAAGCAACCTCTGACCAGGAATTAATTCTACCCCTAATCTCCAGATCAATCCTGAGTGAGAGTCACTCATGGATGCTGGAACAATTGGTACAGTGGGGGTGCTGAGAGCCATTGAACCAAACTGTAAACCCTGTATATAATGGAAACCACTGCAAGCCAGCGGGTACAGCAGCATCCCAGCACCTATGGAGTCACTGAGGAGGAGCTTCTATCTGCTTGGCCCAATCATTTCAAACCCAGGCCTGTCAATTTGGATGAATCAAAATTTTAGGAAGGCGCGAGCGTTCGGGCAGTAGGAGAATGCTGACTCCTCCAGTCCCAGAGCCAGAGTAGTGGATGCTGGAAGGGATCAGTGGTGTTTGTTCATTTGTGGTGTGGATTTTTTTCTTGACACCTACTGTGGCCAAAACACTTAATAGAAAAGGACTGTTACAGCCTCTCCCAACCCTTCATTGGTTAGGTTTGTAATGTTATAATGCCATTTTTTGCAATCCACAATTTTTTCCCCCAAGAAATTGTCCATTCTGGAAACTTTTCATGCATCACTTTTAATTCTTTCCCTCTTTCTGCTTGATCCAGTCA
>NW_020701529.1:0-24897 GCF_002925995.2 Terrapene triunguis | reverse complement strand
GTGCAGGGTGCAGCAGGGGGCTCAGGGCAGGCGGTTGGGGTACAAGGTACAGGCAGAGGGCTTAAGGAAAGGGGTTGGGGTGCAGGAGGGGTGCGGGGTGCGGCAGGGGGCTCAGGATGTGGTGCCGTGCCGGCCGCTTCTGGGAGCGGCGCGGGGCCTGCGGCACCACGGGGGGCAAATCCCACGGGCCGGATCCAAAGCCCTGAGGGGCCAGATCCGGCCCGCAGGCATTAGGGTGTGCCTGGGCACACCCAGCACACCCCGTGCGCATGCCTATGTTCCCAACCATTAACTCCTGACTATGCCCAGGATTGGGCTCCTTTTCCTCAGTTTGGGGGTCTCCCTACTTGTAACAATCATCTCCCTCTGCTCTCCTTTGGAAGTGGGGTAGCTCAGCACTAAAAGTTAATTAACTCTCTCCACGTCTATGCTGGATTTGGAATTGAGAATCAGCATCTTGTCATATGGCCATGTGATGAAGCGTGGGTCTGCGCCTGTAGCCGGGCTGTGTAAGGAAAGAACAGCATGGCACATCCTGTATTGGGCAAACACTGAAATTCATTTTGAAAATTATCAATGAGTGTTGCGTAGCAGACTGATTTTTTTGTGTGTGTCTCATTATACTTTTTTGGCTAGTATATTACAGACTGCCATATGGCCCAATAAAAAAAAAAGTCTGTGTATATGCTGTCTCACATAATATATATGAAGACAAGGTAATTAGCACTGATTAAATCACTCTAAAACATATATGAAACATAGCCTTACAAATTAGTTAATTGGAGTTGGTTGGCCAATTCTTTAGCTTTTGGCTGACTGCTAACAAGTCAAAGATGACGTTACACAAAGAGGTGGATAACATGCTGCCACTCTGTGCACCACTTGCGCTGTAAAAACACTTCCTGTGCCTATGGGTTTTCTTATTCTTTGAAGTAATCAGAGCAGGAGTAAATGTGGGCTCATCATTCCCAAGACAATGGGGAAAACTAGCAGAGTACCTTTTCTTACTTTCTTGCTGATGTTGTGAAGGCAAAGGAAGCTGAATGAATGATTGGATGAAATTTCTCACAGGTGCAACTCTGACTTCAGTCAGGTTGAATTTGGCCTATTGTGTATCAGCATTGCATTCAGAAGCCAAGAAAGGAAGTGGGTAACAGAAGGCTGAGTTCCTAGGTGACATTCTCTGGAAAGCTATTGTAAAGAGTATAGGAAAAGCATGGAGTATTTCCTATGGAACATGAAGAGTGCTTTAGCTTACTCTCCAGGTGCCTAAAGATTAGGACACAGAAAGATTTGCATAGCTCTCCTATCCAGAAAGAAATATTGAATACACTGCTTTTCTATTTATTTTTCCTTGCAGCCTAAAGGATTTCTCCAGCCAATATACTTTCTCTGTTTATTTTAAAGAACTTTAGTGTTTGCTGACAGAGGCATAAGGCCTTTTATATGCTAAAATAACAGCAATCTATCTCCTGCTATAACTCTTCTAGAGCTACTAAATCAATGTCAATAAAACATCTGTACTTAACAGTATAGTTTATAGTAAAAAAAAAAAAAAAAAAAAAAGATGGAGGTGCTGGTTAGGACTACATAGTTAATCAAGTTCCATTTTACACTTAAATCAGGGATTCAGCCTCTGTGTTGTAAAATTACAGCACCTCATCCCCAAACTTACAGCCCTTACTCTGTGTGTACAGAATGAATTTTCTAAGAATTTACCAGCAAGTCTGTTAATTAGCTTGAGTTAAAATGAATTAAAACTGGTTCCTTTAAGAAATTTACCATGTTTCTTCATGCCAAATGATTACAACAATGCAGGCACTTCAAACTTCCCATATAACTAAAATTAATTAAAATCTTGTGCATTACTATATTTGAAGAAATTAGGTTTTTAAGATAACAATTAAATACAATTAATAGCTTATGATTATAGAAGCAACAGGCAGGCTCAGGTTACTTTAAAGTGTGCCATTGTGACATCAGAAATAACTCAACCAATCATCTACAGCTAATTTATATGCATTAGTGCTATTGGTTGTAATGATTCAGTGGCATGAGGAAGACTGGACACCTATCAAGAACTCCTATTGGTAGAATGGGGGGCATGGATCAGTGTTCACGTCACACTCCCCGTTAGTACCTGGCCCAAGCCAAGGAAGCTAATGATTCAACTACCAGATCCAATTCGGTGATGAATCCTGGCCAGATGCCATACGAGACATTTTGTGCACAGGCTAAGAAGAAGACTGGGAGAGAGTTTAAAGATCCCATGGGCATGAATGCTTGAAAGGCTCTGCATGGCAAAACTGCCTCAGCTCCATTATGGATTGAAATCACACCAGTAGGTCCTTAAAGCACAGAGACATTGGGGGGGTCATGGACTGGCAGGGCTGGCTCTAGCTTTTTTGCTGCTCCAAGCAAAAAAAAAAACCAAAAAACAAAAAAAACAGCAGCCGCAGGGAGTGCGTGGAGGGCGGCTCGCAGGGGGGTGAAGGGCGGCACCTCGCAGCCGGGCGAGAGGGGCTCCCCCCTCCGGCCGGGCAGGCGGAGCCCCCGGGGGCTGCAGGAGGTGCTGGCTCAACCGCTCCTTTAAAGGCGGCTTGGCTGGGCCGGGCTCAGAGCAGCGCTGGAGGCGGAGGCCGGTGCAGGCGGCGGGGAGTGGTGCGTCCCGGGGACCCCGGCGGCAAGGTGAGCGGCGGGGATCGCTAGTTCTTGCCCCCCCGGGCCAGGGTCCGTGCCCCTGCAGGGCTGGGCTGGGACTGGCGGGGCGGGGGGAGGCGGGCGGGGGCCGCGGAAGCGGCGGGGGGGGCAAAAAAAAAAAAAAAAAAAAAAAACATGGCAGGGCGGCTGGAATGTGCCGCCCCAAGATTGGCCAGAATGCCGTCCCTTACAATGTGCTGCCCCAGGCACGTGCTTTCTCATCTGGTGCCTGGAGCCGGCCCTGTGGACTGGGCCTGCCTCATCTCCCCTTCATGTAGTGCCAGTCTCACTAACACCCTCTAAATGAGTGAAGATTGCAAATTAAGGGCTAGATTCACCAGCATGCTTTGGTTGCTCTCCACTGCTCTAGTGGTGCAAAGCTGTGGTAAATCCAGCTAACGTGGCTGGTGTGCTCCAATTGCATTGGTGTACCAGTGAATCTGGTTGCTCTCCACTGCTCTAGTGGTGCAAAGCTGTGGTAAATCCAGCTAACGTGGCTGCTGTGCTCCAATTGCATTGGTGTACCAGTGAATCTGATCTTAAAAAGTAAAAGAAATTATTCAAAGTCTAATTATTTGAAGCTATTTAGTATCACATAGTAGCATTCTCTTCGGGTTTCTTAAGTGTTCGTATGAATTTTTAAATTATTTTAAAAGTTAAAGAAATTTGAGATAAAAAAACCACTTAAAATCGAGTTAAGGCGGAGAGTATATATCAGTAACTTTAAGGTTAAAAAAAATTATAGGGATTATAAACCCATGAAATTGAATTAAAGTTACACTTAAAAGAAATCCAAACACACTAAGGAATCAAAACAGTAACTGCCTGTCAGGAACGAGGGCCAGCAGCCAAGCCTGGCACTTACAGCTACAGCAGAACTGCCTGATTGGCTGAAGGGAACCAGCCGCACAGGTTACTAGCTGCTCAGCACTTACACTGTCTGGTTTGTTCCCAGCCTTGCTCCAGCCCTGCTCTGGCTTTTGGTTCCGGCTCCTTCTGTGACCCTAAGCTCTTGTTAATAGTGCCTGATTCTTGCTCTAACCACATTCCAGTTGCTGGCACTGCACTGTGATGCCACAAAGGGGAAGGAGGTGGCATATGGGGGGGGGAAATAACATCTTTCAGAAAAGTCAGTTTACTCTAATCTTGATCTACAAACACTAAAATGCCTTAGTAATAATTCTTTGGTTATTGCACGTCAGTTCTAAGTGACAGACAATGCTGTGGGATTAAGTCCTTTAATAAAAATGACTTTCTATAACCTTTAACTTAATGATTCTTTTTTTCTGAGGTACATAAACTTTCAACAATAAAAGAGAAGAAACACAGTTTGAGTGAAATGTGAAAATTTTGGAGTTAAAATGAGTGATGTCTATCAAAATGAGAGATTTCTGATGGGCAAGGCTCTACAGGTGCCCTGATTTAGGAAAGCATCTCTAAACACATGCCTTAATCATGCACACTTTACAAGATATGCACCACATGCCTATGTTAGCTATATATACACATGCACTGCCTCCTTTCATTCCAAGCACTCACTAAAAGTACTTTAAAAGAAACAGCAAACTTAGTGGCAGACCCTAAACTAAACCATGGGTCTTTTTGTACCAACAGCTAATGCCTAATGTATTAGGTCAGTGAGGCTCTCACCCAAGCCACTGCACTTCTTTGTTATCACATTGGAAAAATGTTATTTAGTAAGAATGCTTTTTGCTGGGTTGGTGTATTTTCTTCTATCGGACTCAAAACACGTTATGAAGGAGGGTAAGCATTACGCTGCTTATTTTGCAATTGGTCTAGCTGAGTACTGAAAGGCCATAAACCACAATGTCTCTCCTACAAATGTTTCAATACCCAAGATAAGGATTTGATGACAGGCTTTCATTTCCATCTCATTATTTATTTTCAATAGTCAAATGAGCGCACAAGTGTATTTTTTTCCTACATTCCCACAGCAAGGAGTTGTAAAGGAGCATGGACTGGGACTTTTCTGCTTAAAATTAGAAGTTCCAACTATAACCTTTCTGCCGGGTATCAGTGGCAGAAACAATGCCCAGGTCCTTTTCTAAAATAAAGGCTAGAGCCCCAGCCAGAGCTCCTACTTATCAATTACTTCTACTTCTGGTTAATTAAAATAGAACCTCCCTGCTCACTTTTGCAAGTAGCCCTGCCTCACGCACAAGCACTCAGAGTCCTTAGGAATGTGGAACCAAAGTACCTTTCATTTAGGAGAAAAAAGAAAAAAACTGAACAAGAGAAAATACAGTTACCATGTATATAGATTTACAGACAACAAGTTAGTCAGTGTGTCAGGAATACGACCAACACTATAGCCCCAGATGTTAATTGTCTGGCCTATTGAAGTCCAGAATTCCTAGTCACAAAACAGCCCCACCTATTTAAAACCGCACTCACAGGTCCAAGTTGACTCACTAGTAGTTAAGGACGTAAGTAGGTGCTTTCTTTGGACAGGAGCAATCAGGCAAAGGAGGTCTGCACCACCAGGACCTACTCTGATGTGCAGTTACCTGGTTCAGTTCCATGCTGTCAGTGCTGCTGGTCTCATCTGTCCTCACTGCCAATTCAGCTTGGCCCAGTCACACAGAACCACTCTATGCATAGTTCAGAATACCTAGGTGGGGCACCCCAAACACACAGGGCTCTCCATGAGAGAGATGTCCTAGTCCCCAAGACAGAGCCTGCTAGCTTCTTTTGTTGAACTTGAATCCTGTTCCTAAACTATTTCACTGCCTATGAAACCAGGGTGACCCACTGAATCCAGGATAAATCTTGCAAATTTCTGTGCCTTTTCATAACACAGTTATAGTAACAATCAAAATATAGACAAATTCCAACTAAACCAACAAAACACACCATGTGGAACTATAGGTAAACTATGGGTTAGACTTTATGTAAATGAGGCTGGCAAGTACTGTTCCCTCCCTCCCCCCATAGGGAAAATAGACACATTTCGCTGTCCCACCACTCCCTGTCTCTCATCTTATGAGCCAATGGGGTACTGAAACAGATAGTAATCCTTCTCAATAGAAACAGTGTCATTTTAAAGTTAGAGAAAGGAACAGAGGGTCAGAAAACCTTGGTTCTATTCCTGACTCTGATTTCCCGTTTGACCTTAGGCAAGTCATTTTAACCTTTCTGGTGAAGTCCTGGCCCTGCTGAAATCAATGGCAAAACTCCCATTGACTTCAATAGGGCTGGGATTTCACTCTCCATTTTTATTTCCCATGTGTAAAATGGATATAACATCCACTTCTGTACAGTGCTTTGAGATTCCTTGATGAAAGGCACTAAGTAAGTATAAAGTATTAATAATATTAGTAGAACTATAAGTGCTTGAGAAAGTAAGAGTCTTAGGGTATGTCTACACTACGAGAGTAGTTCGATTTTAGTTAAATCGAATATGTGCAATCGATATTAGAAAGTCGAACGTGTGTGTCCACACTAAGGACAGTAATTCGACTTTGTCAGTCCACACTACCAGGGAAAGCGTCGACACTGGAAGCAGTGCACTGTGGGCAGCTATCCCACAGTTCCCGCAGTCCCCGCTGCCCACTGGAATTCTGGGTCGAGCCCCCAATGCCTTCTGGGTAAAAAAATGTGGCGAGGGTGCTTTTGGGTAACTGTCGTCATCCGTCAGTCACTACCGCCCTCCCTCCCTCCCTGAAAGCGCCGGCGGGAAATCAGTTCACGCACTTTTAGATCAGTGACAGCGCGGACGCCACAGCACTGCGATCATGGATCCCGCTGCGACCATCGCTGCAGTTGTGGCCGTTCTCAACGCCTCGCAGCTTATCATACACCTTTCCCTGAGGCAGATGCAGAGAAATCAGGCGAGGAGGCTACGGCACCGCCGTGAGGGCCTGAAGTCGGAGAGTAGCACAGAGCTGTCAGAAACCACGAGCCCCAGCGCCCAGGACATCACGGTGGCAATGGGGCATGTGGATTTTGTTGAACGGCGATTCTGGGCCCGGGAAACAAGCACGGACTGGTGGGACCGCATAGTGCTTCAGGTCTGGGATGAATCCCAGTGGCTGCGAAACTTTCGCATGCGGAAGGGGACTTTCCTGGAACTTTGTGACTTGCTGTCCCCTGCCCTGAAGTGCAAGGACACCCGCATGCGAGCAGCCCTGACTGTCCAGAAGCGAGTGGCCATAGCACTCTGGAAGCTTGCAACGCCGGACAGCTACCGGTCAGTCGCGAACCACTTTGGCGTGGGCAAATCTACCGTGGGGGTTGTTGTCCTGCAAGTAGCCAAGGCAATCGTCAAGGTACTGCTGTCAAAGGTAGTGACCCTGGGAAACGCGCAGGCCATCATAGATGGCTTCGCTGCGATGGGATTCCCAAACTGCGGTGGGGCTATAGATGGGACTCACATCCCTATCCTGGGACCGGGCCACCAGGCCAGCCAGTACATCAATAGAAAGGGCTACTTTTCAATGGTGCTGCAAGCACTGGTGGACCATCGGGGACGGTTTACAAACATCTACGTCGGATGGCCGGGCAAGGTTCATGACGCTCGCGTGTTCAGGAACTCTGGTCTGTTTAGACGGCTGCAGGAAGGTATTTACTTCCCGGACCACAAGATAACTGTTGGGGATGTGGAGATGCCTACAGTGATCCTCGGGGACCCAGCCTACCCGCTAATGCCCTGGCTCATGAAGCCCTATACTGGCGCCCTGGACACTGAAAAAGAACTCTTCAACTACCGGCTGAGCAAGTGCAGAATGGTGGTGGAGTGTGCTTTTGGCCGTCTCAAGGGGAGATGGAGAAGCTTACTCACTCGCTGTGATCTCAGCGAAACCAATATCCCCATCGTTATTGCAGCTTGCTGTGTGCTCCACAATCTGTGTGAGAGCAAGGGGGAGACCTTTATGGCGGGGTGGGAGGTTGAGGCAAATAGCCTGGCTGCTGATTACGCCCAGCCAGACAGCCGGGCGATTAGAAGAGCCCAGCGGGACGCGCTGTGCATCCGGGAGGCTTTGAAAGCCAGTTTCAAGGCTGAGCACGGTACCCAGTGACTTTTAAGTTTGTGGACACAGAAGCAGAACTTGCCCCCGTTTCTTTACCCAGTTGCCGTCGACTATCCTCTCCAATCACATACCCCCTTCACCCCCTTCCCAAAAAATAAAATCTGTTCTGTTTTGTTAATGGACACCATTGTCTTTATTACTGTTTTCGCGGGAATGTTTTAAACCTGGGACGCAGACTGTGGCGGGGGGCGGGTTTAGTGTTGTGATGCAAATGATGCTTCTAAACTCCAGGAATGACAGGCTCCGCGGTGGTGGACTGGTTGTTTCAACGGAGCCTGCCAGCCCTCCTGGCCGGGACTGCGTGTATGTGTCGGCTATGTGACTGTCTTGCAGGGGGAGGAGGGTTACAGATCCCCTGCTGCGCGGCTCTGTGATCCAGGGTAAGGATCGCTGCATAAGATCTGTAACTGCCCTCCCCCGCCACCAAGTCACAGAGCAACACCACCCCCCCCCACCACACAGAACATGAAAACCACCTCCTAGACTGACCAGGATAACTAGTCACTGCACTGTATATGTGCCCTGCTGCTGCACCTGCCCCCTGCTAAAGGTGACTGTCCTGTCCAATGACCAAGCCCCTTCCCCCCCCCCTTCAGACAGACTCCCCTCCAAAAGAAGAGGATGGAAACAGAAATGAACAGAAACGTATTCTTTATTAACAACCGCACATGGAACGGGGGGGTGAAACTTGGACGGGGTCTTGTGTGAGGCGGGTAGGAAAGGACTTTTCAAATTTTGGGGAATGAGAGCCTTCTAGTGGTAGAGCAGTCCGCAGGGGTGGAGTGAAATTTTTCACGGCCCCTTCCACCCCTCCGTGTTTGGACTTTGGGTGAGGGGGGTATGGGACTTGGTGGCGGGGCAGGGCGGTTAGAGAGAGACTGCAGCGGGGCTCTCTCCTCCTGCCTCCGGTCCTGCAGAACATCCACAAGGCGGCGGAGCGTGTCCGTTTGCTCCCTCATTAGTCCAAGCAGCGTTTGAGTAGCCTGCCTGTCCTCCTGTCGCCACCTCTCCTCCCGTTCAATGTTTGCCCGGTGCATTTGGGACAAGTTCTCCCTCCACTGTGTCTGCTGGGCTGCCTGTGCTCGGGAGCATCCCATTAGTTCAGCAAACATGTCTTCCTGTGTCCTCTTCTTCCTCCTCCTAATGTGCGCTAGCCTCTGGGCAGATGTGGCTGTGGGAATTGGAAAAAGGGAGTGAATTCCTGAGACAGAGCAATGTATCTGTGAACAGAGAACATAGTCTTTCTCTGTGAACAAGACCATGCAGAGCACCTATCACACGCGCACTGAGGACAAGGTCGAATTTTCGGCCCTCGCCTACCGTGCCTGCGGTCTTGCTGTGGCGAGCTGAGGAGCAGGGCTGGACACCGGACTTTGTCTAGCTGGCAAACATGGTAAGCCGTAGACTTGTGGCCGCTTAAAACTTTAAGAGTGGCACTGGCCTCCTTTCACATAGAAAGCAATGCGAGTCTCTGCTGGCAGCAATCCTGCAAGCATGAACTCTGGCCCTGTCCCACCCCCTCGCGGCTGTAAACCGCGTGGCTGTAAACCGGCGGTTGCAGTTCTGTAAAGGGACGGGCAAGCAGTCCCAATACTAACTTTCCCCTACCTAATTCACAGCAGGGAGTCATGGCAGACATCACCCTCCTGAAGGTCTCTGCGAGCCAGAAGGAGCGGATGCTTCGTGACAGCCTGCAGAAACCGGGGCCATTTGCTGCACTGCTCTGCAAGGCCATGATCCCGGAGTACCTGCTGGCGTTGTGGCAGGGAAACGTGTCCTACCACGGGGGGCCTAATAAGCTCTCCCTGCCCAGGAACCTGCTGATGAGGCTGGAAAAACACCTGCAGGAGGTGTATGAGGAGTTCTCCCCGGAGGATGTCGCCTCTATCCCCGGTTACATTGACCAGTTCTTGGCTTAGGTGCCCTTGGAGGGACAAATGACTGCAGGGTTTTGGGCACTATAATCATGAAGCGGACATTGTACAATTTTTTGAAAATGGTTCGGACTATATATTGAGGCGCCCAAAGACAGACTAATCATGATACACTTTGCACTGATTCCCCTTTTGTTTGACTTTCCTGTTTACATATTTTGAAGCACTTTACCCACTGTTAATATTTTCAATCTTCCTGTTTTGTTGCAAATAAATGTTTACATGTTTTAAAGCACTTTAGCTACTGTTAATATTTTAAATATGCCAGTTATGTTGTAAATAAATGTTTAGATATTTAAAACACTTACTGCTTGATCCTTCCCCTGAATCTGTGTCTGGGGTAACGGCGGGGGACGGTTGGTAGGGGATCTCGGTCAGGGTGATGAAGAGCTCCTGGCTGTCGGGGAAATCAGCGGTGCCAGCACTGTCGACTGCCTCGTCCTCCTCATCTCCTTCTTCATCTTCCCCGTCCGCTAACATGTCGGAGGAACCGGCCGCGGACAATATCCCATCCTCAGAGTCCACGGTCAGGGGTGGGGTAGTGGTGGCGGCCGCACCTAGGATGGAATGCAGTGCCTCGTAGAAACGGGATGTGTGGGGCTGGGATCCAGAGCGTCCGTTTGCCTCTTTGGTCTTCTGGTAGCCTTGTCTCAGCTCCTTGATTTTCATGCGGCACTGCGTTGCATCCCGGCTGTAGCCTCTCTCTGCCATGGCTTTAGAGATCTTCTCATAGGTCTTTGCATTCCGTCTTTTGGAGCGCAGCTCGGAAAGCACGGACTTATCTCCCCACACAGCGATGAGATCCAAGACTTCCCGATCCGTCCATGCTGGGGCCCTCTTTCTATTGGATTGCACGGCCATCTCTGCTGGAGAGCTCTGCATCGTTGCCACTGCTGACACTGCTGCTGAGCTCGCCACGGTGTCCAAACAGAAACTGCGCTTCAAACTGCCCAGACAGGAAAAGGAATTCAAATTTTCCCGGGGTGTGGCTGGTCAGAGCATCCGAGCTCCGACTGCTGTCCAGAGCGTCAACAGAGTGGTGCACTGTGGGATAGCTCCCGGAGCTATTAGCGTCGATTTCCATCCACACCTAGCCTAATTCGATATGGCCATTTCGAATTTAGCGCTACTCCTCTCGTTGGGGAGGATTACAGAAATCGATTTAAAGAGAGCTCTATGTCGAACTAAATGGCTTCCTGGTGTGGACGGGTGCAGGGTTAATTCAATATAACGGCGCTAAATTCGACATAAAAGCCTAGTGTAGACCAGGCCTTACATTTCAATTCTCAGCCTGCTCACAGCAATGGAACAGATAGCAGAGGGAAGGAACAGGGTGACTTACACATAATATCAAAGTAACTCATTTTCCCAGGTCAGTTGATATGTAGGTTGCCTACCAGAGAAATCTGTGGTTTGAACCAAGTGACTTGTTTCTTTCTTTTAAATATTATTTAATGAGCAAGTTTCAGATCTTTGCAGCATTCCTTAGGACAGAAACATTAATCAAATATCATGTGTGTTTGTAACGCACAACAAAAATAAAGTAGTCCTTTTGGTTTAAAGACAGAAATATGTATACATCTATTTAAACAAGATTATTTAAATACAAGCTGGATCTCTGCCAGAAATGGAAAAAGAAATGACTGGAAAAATAATTTTCAGGATCACAAGTAGCAGTATCTGCTTGCTTAGAAGAGGAAGCTGTAATAGCTACTATAACATTTGCTGCTTTAAAAATACATATCTATTGTGTGATACAGAATGACCTACAACAATCAACATGGCAGCTCAGGAACAAGATAACCCATTAAGATTAGAATTCATTAGTTGTGATCATCTTGTTTACACTATGTAATGTTGGCTACATGGCCTTCATGGATGTAGGGTAGCAAGCTACAGGATAAACAGTCTGAACTCCTCTCTTGGGAATTTATTTTGTAAATTACTGCCATGTAATAAAAATGTGGCAGTTTACTTTTATCATTCTGTGTTTAGTTTGGCTTTTATAAAATTATTTTGAGACAGATAATTCACTTGACTCAGTTGTTTCCCATTTAACTTAAAAACAAGGGTTGTTTTTACAATAAACAGGAAAGTAAGACAAAGTAGTTTTTTCACTTTGCAAATACAGTGCGCTGCTTTACTACCCTTGACCCTACATAGATTATAAGGCCAGAAGGGACCATTGTGATCCTCTAGTCTGACCTCTTTTATAGCACAGTCCATAGGATTTCCCTGAATTAATTCCTGACCATCTGACAGCACTGCACCTCATCCACGTCACACTGACTGGGTAGAAATTAGAAATGGGCGTAAGCTGCAAAATGTGGTTCCATATCTGGGTATTGAACACACCAATGTTCTTGAGTGTTTGAAACCAGGATTTGAGTTGCACTTATTATAAAGATAGATAGGGGTGTGTGTGGGTGTGGGTGTAGGTGTGTTTCAGATTCCCATCACAAAGCTTGTTGGTTTTTAGATCGAGGGCTGTGGTTTAGGATTGTCTTCAGAAGAAACTGAACAGTACTGGCATTGTATAGCCAACAAGAGGGATCAAGTAAGCTATTCCACTGTTCAAATGTTCACAGTTTGAGGGCTGATTTGGGCTTATGGTTCAGCTCTAGATTCCATTTATCCAAACCCACAAGGTACAGAAGTTTTGGGTAAATGGTAATGGCTTGGGTCTGTCTGTGGCCAGTATGTGTAATTAGTACATATTTTAAAATGAGGGTGACTGAAATTAGGCTCTTAAATAAAAGTGTCTTGATTTTCAAAGGTCTTAAGCACCCACAAATCCCACTGCAATCGATGTATTACGTAGTTCTCAGAATAATTCTGTCTCTCAGTGCCATGTATGATGATGTAAGAGAAACACTTGCATGTCTGAACTAAACACTCTTGATAGGCTTATAACAAAGGGAACATCAGTAAAGCAAAGGTGCAGCGACAGGAGTCTACTCCCTAAACACTAGTTAGCGAGAGCGAGTGTCAGAGAAATATTCATCAGACAAATCACTGATGTTCTGTACTTGTTTGATAGGACGTTTTATATAATACTGAAATATGCACTGCCTGGTAACACAGGCCTAGATCCTCAAAGGTACAATGCTCTACTTTGCATTGTAATGCCTAACCGGTCATTGCCCTGCTGCCTAGTGGAATCCTCAGCTCTGAACTAGGCACCCAGGCTCCCCCTACAATGCATGGGAAGAGTTAGACACCGAAAGAGGGAATCCACAGAATCCAGCAAGCTGAGTGGATAACTGCCTAAATCAGCAAGGAGTGAAATGCAATGGGAAGGGGGGTTAGGCACTCAAGTGGCTAGCCTGATTCACCTGGTTGATGGGCCAGAGACAGACACCATCCCCCTCTTGGGATCCTCAGCTGCAAACCCTCTCCCGACACCTAAGCCAGGTCAGCTGCTTATGTAGCCCACACAGTAGCAGCCAAAACTATCTCTATCTCCTGCTCATGCTTGATACCTGTCTCACGCTCACCCTACGCAGGGCAAAGGCCTGGTGTTATTTTCTATATGGGACAGCAGGCATACTAATACTGCTAAATACATTATGGAAAGTTTTGGATTTAACAAAACAAACCAGTCCTGCTAAACAAATGATAAGGTAATAAGCAGCCAAACCTAAAGAACTAGAAACACTATTGCTACCTCAGTCATTCAAAAATGAATCAGGCCATCAAAAATTCTGAGATTGGCTTATAAATCATGTGATTAAAAAAAAAAACTAACTTGGGGTTCCTTTTATTGGTGTTTGTGGTTTTTGAGCCTTCAGGGTGCACTTGGGCCACATTATGAAGCTTTTATTCACAACCATGAGGCTTAGAATTGTTTTTAAATGAAAGCTGAGATTCTCATGTAAACACTTAACTCCAGGAGCTGCCTCTTTAGGATACCGGAAACCTACTGACCGCTATACGTACCTACATGCCTCCAGCTTCCATCCAAGACACATCACATGATCTATTGTCTACAGCCAAGCCCTAAGATACAACCGAATTTGCTCCAACCCCTCAGACAGAGACAAACACCTACAAGATCTTTATCAAGCATTCGTAAAAACTACAATACCCACCTGGGGAAGTGAGGAAACAGATTGACAGAGCAAGACGGGTACCCAGAAATCACCTACTACAGGACAGGCCCAACAAGGACAATAACAGAACACCACTGGCCATCATATACAGCCCCCAGCTAAAACCTCTCCAGCGCATTATCCACGATCTACAACCTATCCTGGAAAATGATCCTTCACTCTCACAGACCTTGGGAGGCAGGCCAGTCCTCGCTTACAGACAACCCCCCAACCTGAAGCAAATACTCACCAGCAACTACACACCACACCACAGAAACACCAACCCAGGAACCAATCCCTGTAGCAAACCTCGTTGCCTACTCTGTCCCCATATCTACTCTGGCGACACCATCAGAGGACCCAACCACATCAGCCACACCATCAAGGGCTCATTCACCTGCACATCCACTAATGTTATATATGCCATCATGTGCCAGCAATGCCCCTCTGCCATGTACATTGGCCAAACCGGACAGTCCCTCCGCAAAAGAATAAATGGACACAAATCGGACATCAGGAATGGTAACATACATAAGCCAGTAAGTGAACACTTCAGTCTCCCTGGTCATTCTATTACAGATTTAAAAGTCACTATCATTGAACAAAAAAACTTCAGAAACAGACTTCAAAGAGAAACAGCAGAACTAAAATTCATTTGCAAATTTAACACCATTAATCTGGGCTTGAATAGGGACTGGGAGTGGCTGGCTCATTACAGAAGCAGCTTTTCCTCTCCTGGAATTGACACCTCCTCATCTATTATTGGGAGTGGACTACATCCACCCTGATTGAATTGGCCCTGTCAACACTGGTTCTCCACTTGCGAAGTAACTCCTTGCTCTCCATGTGTCAGTATATAATGCCTGCATCTGTAACTTTCACTCTATGCATCTGAAGAAGTGAGGTTTTTACCCACGAAAGCTTATGCCCAAATAAATCTGTTAGTCTTTAAGGTGCCACCAGACTCCTTGTTGTTTTTGTAGATACAGACTAACACGGCTACCCCCTGATACTTGACTCTTTAGGAAAAGCATCACAAGACTCACAATGAACCGTGACAGTTGGCAATACCAAAAAGTAACATTTCATTCTTGAACAAAAAAAGCTACATTCAACTGAAAAAATAATACAGTGTTTGTTCTACACAAAGCTGAGCAAAATGTGATATTTCTACCCCTGTGTCTCTTTACAGTCTGGAAGCTGCACCAAGATTAGAAGCACAGATGTGGGGGGGAGGAAGTGTTAGGATTTAAGCTTATTGTAATACTTACCGTGATCTGTGTCTTCTTTAAAGACAGTTGTGGTGGGACAGGCTTCTAGGCCAGCCAGGAAGAGGTTAATAACCTCTCGGGGCACAGTCAACTCCAACCCAATACACCCGTGAGAAGGCAACTCCCTACAAGGAAGGATTCCATCTTAATAACCAGCAGTACTTACAAGGAAGCTAGAGCTAGATCCCAGAGCAGAGAGTGCTAATTAAGTAAGTGGCTGAAGATAACCTGTTGCCTGACTTCCTGTATAAATAGAGGAATCTTCTTTACTTTAGTTTCTTTTTCTTCGGAGCCTAGAAAGCTCTATGTAGGCCCTTAAGCTGACAAAGGGTTAGAAATGTAGCCCTATCTCAGAGACATTTGCGCTATTGTTCCTCTAAGGAGAGAGGGGGTGACCCTACACTATGAGAGTGCTCAACCTTGCCTTTTTCATGTGGACTAAGGTTAACTCCCAGAAAGAGGGAGAATTGCCTCCCCTGATACTTGTAGGTAGAGAGATATAGCCCCTTTCCAGGGTGACTCTATAGCAAGTGCTGCTGTAACAGGAAACTGTTGAGGACAGAGGAAGTGCCAGTATCCATGGCAATGGGATGCTTTAAAGGTAAAGCCTGTGACAGGTTTAATGGTGACTGCAGCTGATAATTCTAGAGCAGGGGTTCTCAACCTTTTTCTTTCTGAGGCCTCCCAACATACTATAAATACTCCAGGGCCCAATGTGTGTGGGCCTCTGGGCTTCAGCCACAAAATGGGGGATGCTCAGGACTTCAGCCATGAAGTGGGGGGTGGGGAAGAGACTTGGGGCTTCAGCTGCTGGGACTCAGGGCTTCTGCCCTATGGGGTGCCAGGGCTTAGGCCTCAGGGGCCAAGCTCCCAGCTTTAGCCCCACATGGGGGTGGACTTGTGGATTCTGCCTTGTGGGGGCACCAGGGCTTAGAGCTCTGGGCTTTCAGCCCCCTGGGGGGTATTGAAGCATTTAAGCCCCACAGGGGGTATGGGGCCCCTGAAACCAGCTTGCAGACCCTGATTGAGAACTGCTGCTCTAGAGAATGCTCAAGACACTGATGTGTTGTCTGAATTTTTTTTTTGGCGCCTTTTTTCATCCTGAAAGTTCAAATACTGTAGAATGGCTGTGAATGTTTAACCGCACAAAGCAGTTCTTTGTTGCAGGGGTTTCTTATGAAAACTGACCGTGATCAATGAGGAACCTGTGTTGAACGTTTTCAAGACCGTTTGTTTAATTTTTCAACTTTTTAAAAAAAGCTTTAGCTCTCTCTAAGGATCTTTACCACTTATGTGCTGTGAGTAGTTCAGTTGACTTTGTCTAAAGTTGTCCATACCTCTAGACACGGTAACATATGTAACTAGTTACTTCACTGATGATCCTCCATGCGTGTGATTAACTTTAAATACAAATAGTCCCATGGAGGTCAGGTCAAAGTAGGGTGCTAAAGTTTAAGCTTTGTCACGTTTTGCAGTATTAGGGCTTTATGCAGAAAAGTGTCTCCCAATGAACCAGCCCTTTTCCCCTTCCTTTTCTCTTCTCTCCTCTCCCCTGCCAAAAGACACAGAAAAAGCTGTTGTAGTGGTCAAATTCATATGAGCCCCTGATTTAATAGGGGTGTGATGTGTCCTACGAATGTGTAGGTTTTCACTGGCTCTAGGGTTGTTGCCTGTTTTATAGGTGTGTAAGCAGAGGTTTTCCCATGGTCACAAGCATGTCAGAGGTAAAGCTGTCAATGAAGAGGGATATGACCTGTGATCTTTTGCAGGGTGTAGAATATTGTTAGGCTGAGAGATGCTAATGGCTGCCATAAAGGAAGTTTTGGCTCCCATGTCCATCCCAGACCCCACTAAAGCCAATGGGTGTGCCCTGAACTCTTTTTGGCTCAACAGAAGGAGCCATTGGTCAGCCCCCTATAGTAAAGACTGCTGAAGGTGGGAATTTCCTGAGGTTAAAGCTGTGTGGCAGGTCAGAGTTAAGACATGCAGACTAAGGTGTTTCCCCTCATTGCAAACACAGGGACTCCTATCAGTTGCAAGCTGCCTGCATTGGAAGTAGAAAGCTAGGAGAAGGAGTTCAGTGTGACCCTAATAGGAAGGAGCAGTACAAGGCTTCTGGGGCCTAGCGCTTTCTGGAGTGAAGACTTCAGGATTTCTGGGCAAAAACTACCTGCTTTGTGTCATTCTTCAGCCCAAGAATGCCTCGTCCTATCATCCTCGATTTCCCACTTAACAGAAATAACCCTTCAAGGCCCAGAATACCAGCCACCTGCTCAGTCAAAAAGGCACCAATACTTCGTTCCATTTGGTTAAGAAAATAACATTGGCAACAGCACCATGAAAAGACTGTAGCAAACAGAATGGTCCTGCAGTGATGATGGTAACCATCATGAGTGGAATCAGTAAATGGAAGTGTATTTTACTCGCTTTAGGAGTTTGAATCTCTGGTGAAGAGCTTGCTGCAGCTCTGGCACACAATAACAGCCAGCTCATGAAGTTTATCTAAGGGCTGTGACTCATGTTTGTTTTGAAAGGCACAGCACTAAGGGCCTGTGATTTATGTCTATTGTGAGAAATTGCATTGAAGTAATTACAAATACAAAACTAAAACCAATTTAAAAGGAAGAGAAATAATGATCACAGAAACCTATGCCTACCCTGCTCCTGTGGTTCCTTGTTACAGGAGAGTCCTGACTTCTCTGCAGCCCCTTTGCTGAGCTCCCTCACTCTGCTTATAAGACCCAGGTGAGTTGGAGCTCATCACCTAGCTCTTCCACTTCCCCACCTGCCAGCCAAGAGACAATTAGTCACCCCACATGTGCGGAGCATGTTGTTAATTCTGGTTTTTTCCTTCTCTAGCAGAGGATGGGAATTCACCCCATCACTAAGGCCTGGTCTACACTACGAGTTTAGGTCGACTTTAGCCGCGTTAAATCGACTTAAGCCTGGACACGTTTACACTACGAAGCCCTTTCTGTCGACTTAAAGGGCCCTTTAAACCGGTTTCCTAACACCACCTCGACAAGGGGATTAGCGATAAAATCGGCCTTAGGGGGTCGGAATTGGGTTAGTGTGGACGGAATTCGACATTACTGGCCTCCGGGAGCTATCCCACAGTGCTTCATTGTGACCGCTCTGGACAGCACTCTCATCTCAGATGCACTGGCCAGGTAGACAGGAAAAGCCCCGCGAACGTTTGAATTTCATTTCCTGTTTGCTCAGCGTGGAGAGCACAGGTGACCATGCAGAGCCCATCAGCACAGGTAACCATGATGGAGTCCCAGTCCCAGTCCCAGGATCGCAGAAGAGCTCCAGCCTGGACCGAACGGGAGGTACAGGATCTGATCGCCATCTGGGGAGATGAAGCAGTGCTCGCCGAACTCCGAAACAGTAAAAGAAACGGCAAAACATTAGAAAAGATCTCCAAGGCCATGAAGGACAGAGGCCATAACAGGGACGCGCGGCAGTGCCGCGTGAAAATTAAGGAGCTAAGGCAAGCCTACCACAAAGTCAGAGACGCAAACGGAAGGTCCGGGGCAGAGCCGCAAACATGCCGCTACTACGCGGAGCTGCATGCCATTCTAGGGCGTGCAGCCACCACTAGCCCAAGCGTGTTCTATGAGTCCCTCTCTGCAAACGGGGAAGCGGGTTCGGCGGACGAGGAAGATGAGGATGGAGAGAACATAGATAGCTCACAGCAGCAAGGAAGCGGAGAAACCAGTTACCCCAACAGCCAGGATATGTTTGTCACCCTGGACCTGGAAACAGTAACCCCCGAACTGACCCAAGACCCTGAGGGCACACAGGGGACCTCTGGTGAGTGTACCTTTGCAAAAATTACACATGGTTTAAAAACAAGCGTGTTTAATGATTAATGATTAATTTGCCCTGGCAATCGCGGCCAGTACAGCTACTGGAAAAGTCTGTTAACGTGTATGGGGATGGAGCGGAAATCCTCCAGGGACATCTCCAGAAAGCTCTCCTTCATGTACTCCCAAAGCCTTTGCAAAAGGTTTCTGGGGAGGGCTGCCTTATCCTGTCCGCCATGGTAGGACACTTTACCACGCCAGGCCAGTAGCACGTAGTCTGGAATCATTGCATAACAAAGCATGGCAGCGTATGGTCCCGGTGTTTGCTGGCATGCAGACAACATCCATTCCTTATCTCTCTTTGTTATCCTCAGGAGAGTGATATCATTCACGGTCACCTGGTTAAAATGGGGCAATTTTATTAAGGGGACATTCAGAGGTGCCCCTTCCTGGTCTGCTGAACAGAAATATTCCCCGCTGTTAACCACGCGGTGGGGGGGAGGGTTGAAGTGACCATCCCAGAGAATTGGGTGTGAGGGGGAGGGGAGTTAGTTGGGTTTGTGCTGCATGTTAAACCTGAAATCGCAGCCCCTCCTTTTACATTGCAAACCCATTTTAAATGGCACGGGTGCTTGGTATGGGAAATGAGGGCAGAACTGTTTGAAACCATCCCCACATGTTAAGAAGGTTAAAAAAGCCCAAAGACTATATGTCTTACCATGGCTGCCTGCAAGCTGAAATCTGTGTCCTGGCACTGCGTGAGTGATCTCTCACACCAAACCAGGAGACTCTCAATATAAGAGGAAAAATGCGACCTTGTAACGAAAGCACATGTGCTGTGTGATGTTGTGAACAGCAAAATCTAACGTGAAAGAGTCTACCCATTGTTCTCTAAAATGTATCTTTTTTAACAACCTCTCCCTTCTCCACCAGCTGCAAATCTTACTCCTTCGCAGAGGCTAGTGAATATTCGAAGAAGGAAGCGAAGGACGCGTGACGAAATGTTTACTGAACTTCAGACTGCCTCCCACGCTGACAGAGCACAGCTGAATGCGTGGAGGCAGTCAATGACTGATTTTAAAAAAGCCCAATATGAGCGAGAGGAGAGGTGGCGTGCTGAATCGCGGGCTGAAGAGGAGAAGTTGCGTGCTGAAACGCGAGCTGAAGAGGAGAGGTGGCGTCAACTTGTAATCAGAAAGCAAGAGTCGATGCTCCGGCTGCTGGAGCATCAAAGTGATATGCTCCTGCGTATGGTTGAGCTGCAGGAAAGGCAGCAGGAGCAGAGAACGCCGCTACAGCCCCTCTGTAACCAGCAGCCCTCCTCCCCAAGTCCCATTGCCTCCTCACCCAGACGCCCAAGAACACGGTGGGGGGGCCTTCGGCCACCCACTCACTCCACCCTAGATGATTTCCATAGCAATAAGTTTTAAAGTTTTAAATTGGAGTGTGTCCTTTTCCTTCCCTCCTCCCCCACCCATCCCGGGCTACCTTTCCAATTATCCCCCTAGTTGTGTGCTGAAGTAATAAAGAATGCATGAATGTGAAGCAACAATGACTTTATTGCCTCTGCAAGTGGTGCTCGAAGGGGGGAGGGTAGTAGGGGAGGGTGGGGTGGTTGGTTTGCAGGGAAGTAGAGTTAACAGGGTGGTGGGGGAGGGGCAGAGGGTTCATCAAGGAGCAACAAACAGAAGTTTCACTCCGTAGCCTGGCCAGTCACAAAACTGGTTTTCAACGCTTCTCTGATGCGCACCGCGCCCTGCTGTGCTCCTCTAACCGCCCTGGTGTCTGGCTGCGCGTAATCAGCGGCCAGGCGATTTGCCTCAACCTCCCACCCCGCCATAAATGTCTCCCCCTTACTTTCACATATATTGTGGAGCGCACAGCAAGCAGCAATAACAATGGGGAGATTCTTTTCGCTAAGGTCTGAGCGAGTCAGTAAGCTGCGCCAGCGCGCTTTTAAACGGCCAAATGCACATTCCACCACCATTCGGCACTTGCTCAGCCTGTAGTTGAACAGGTCCTGACTGCTGTCCAGGCTGCCTGTGTATGGCTTCATGAGCCATGGCATTAAGGGGTAGGCTGGGTCCCCAAGGATCACGATAGGCATTTCAACATCCCCAATGGTTATTTTCTGGTCCGGGAAGAAAGTCCCTTCCTCCAGCTTTCGAAACAGAAGAGACTGCCTGAAGACGCGAGCATCATGTACTCTTCCCGGCCAGCCCACGTTGATGTCGGTGAAACGTCCCTTGTGATCCACCAGGGCTTGCAGCAGCATTGAAAAGTACCCCTTGCGGTTTATGTAGTCGGTGGCTTGGTGCGCCGGTGCCAAGATAGGGATATGGGTTCCGTCTATCGCCCCACCACAGTTTGGGAATCCCATTGCAGCAAAGCCATCCACTATGGTCTGCACGTTTCCCAGAGTCACTACCCTTGATATCACCAGGTCTCTCATTGCCCTGGCAACTTGGATCACAGCAGCCCCCACAGTAGATTTGCCCACTCCAAATTGATTCCCGACTGACCGGTAGCTGTCTGGCGTTGCAAGCTTCCACAGGGCTATCGCCACTCGCTTCTCCACTGTGAGGGCTGCTCTCATCCTGGTATTCTGGCGCTTCAGGGCAGGGGAAAGCAAGTCACAAAGTTCCATGAAAGTGCCCTTACGCATGCGAAAGTTTCGCAGCCACTGGGCATCGTCCCAGACCTGCAACACGATGCGGTCCCACCACTCTGTGCTTGTTTCCCGGGCCCAGAATCGGCGGTCCACGGCATGAACCTGCCCCAGTAACACCAAGATTTCCACATTGCTGGGGCCTGTGCCTTGTGAGAGGTCCATGTCAATTTCCTCATCACTATCGTCGCCGCGCTGCAATCGCCTCCTCCTCAGCTGGTCCTGGTTTGGCTTTGGCATGTCCAGGAGGCTCTGCATGTTTTCCAGGACAATGCGCGTGGTGTTCATAGTGCTCAGAATTGCCGCGGTGATCTGAGCGGGCTCCATGATCCCAGTGCTGGCTATGGCGTCTGGTCTGAAAAAAGGCGCGAAAGTAGTATCTGACGGACCAGGGGAAGAAGGGAGGGAGGGAGAGAGGGAGGGAGGGGCGAGTGACACCGCGTACAGGTACAGGGAATTAAAATCAAGAAAGGTGGCTTTGCATCAGGGAAACACAAACAACTGTCACACAGAATGCCCCCCCCCCCCCAAAGATTGAACTCAAAAGCCTGGGTTTAGCAGGAGGGAGGGGGGAAGCAAATGAATGGAGAATAAATCTATTTTTTACATCTTAAGACGACGGTGCAGCATGACTGATAGCCCTTGGCATTTTCTGGGTGCTTGGCAGCAAATACTGGGCGCTTGGCAGTTAGCCTTCAGGTCTATTGCACCATCTGATACCCACTGCAATATGACAACGACGGATACCAATCATAATATGCTATCTACTGCCCAAAAGACAAGGGGTTGCTGCTGTGTAGCAATCTAGCCCCACGTCTGCCAGCCCCATGTCTGCCAGCACCCAGATCGCCATCGGCCTCTTCTGGGTGCTTAGCAGACAATACTGGGCACTTGGCAGAAAATAGCATACTACGACTGATAACCATCATTGTCTGCCCGGGTGCCCATGATTGACAGCCGCTGCAGTACGACGACGACGGATACCAGTCGTAATATACCATCTTCTACCAAAAGGCAAGGGGCTGGTGCAATGCAGCCCTACGGCTGCCAGCCCCACAGCTGCCAGCACCCAGATCGCCAATGAAGGCTACCAGTCATGCTGCACCGTCTACCGCCAAAAGGCAGTAAGCTGCTGCTGCTGTTTAGCAATGCAGTCCCACGTTTGCCGGCACCCGGAAGAGATATGGTGACGGTGAGCTGAGCTGAGCGGGCTCAATGCTTGGCGTGGTATGTTGTCTGCACAGGTAACCCAGGTAAAAAGGCGCGAATCTATTGTCTGCCGTTGCTGTGATGGCGGGGGAGGGGCCTGACGCAATGTACCCAGAACCCCTCGCGGCACTGCTTTGCATCATCCGGGCATTGCGATCTCAACCCATAATTCCAATGGGCGCCGGAGGCTCCGGGAACTGTGGGATAGGTACCATAGTGCAATGCGCCGGAAGTCGACGCTAGCCTCGGTACTGTGGACGCGGTCCGCCGACTTCATGCACTTAGAGCATTTTAGGTGAGGACACACACAATCGGCTGCATACAACCGGTTTCTATAAAACCGGCTTCTATAAATCCGACCTAATTCTGTAGTGTAGACATAGCCAAAGTTATATCTGCAAATAAGCTGCGTCCACACTAGAGGCTTCTGTTGGCACAGCTATGGTGGTCACAAATCACACCCCTCACTGACATAGCTATGTCAGCAGAAACTTGTGCAGACCTGGCCTAAGTGACTTGCCCAAGATCACACAAGAAGCCTGTGGCAGGGCATGGACTCAAATTCAGGTCTTCAAGTCCTAGGCTAGTGCCCTAACCACTGGACCATGCTTCCTTTATTCTCCATCAAGCAGAAAAGAAGCTGGTCAAAAATGCTGAAATTTAATCTTGCCTTTTTATTCCACATGTCTAAGATTCTTTTGTTTGGTATGCTGTAATAGCTGCCCACAGTCTCTTCCTGCTGCCACAGAAGGACACTTCTGATGGGCTAAAAATATTTAAAACTACTTCTCCCTTTCAGGAAATACCTGTGCTAAAGAGAGACATTTTATATTTGTGGTGGTACCTAGAGACGCCAGTTAGGATCAGGGCCCCATTATACAAAGTGCTGTACGAACTCACAGGAAGTTGTGCTCACCATCCCAAAGAGCTTACAGTTCAAAAGTATAAGGGGAAAGAATCAATTTATTGCAAGAACTGACCCAGTGCTATTCAGTCCTACAGGAAAAGGCTTCTGAGGGGCAGATCTTCAATTACTGAAAATGTCAATGGAGCAGTGACAAGTTATACCAGCTGACTATTCCATCTCACTCTTTGGGGTTTCTTTCACAGCCATCAAGGATGTGGTACATGTATGTGCATATAACCTCTTAAGTATGACATTGCTGTGATTTCGTAAACATTAAATGTAAAATATCAGTGATGCAACTGAGGCTTTCCTGAACAGTTCAGATGATTGTGCGTAGCTGATTCTATGCTTCTGAGCATCAATAACTTGTTTTCATCAAGAATAGTTGTCTGGACATACGTTTCATTATTTCCTTCTGGGTGGCTTATTAACTTTTAATATTTAAGTTTTTAAAGTTTGATGTGTAACTTGGAGGCAGAAACTTTTTTTGAGTGGCAATCTTGTTCTTGCATGCCAATGCATATTGTATGCCATTTTAGGAAGAAAAAATACCCTAGTTTAACACTGACATTGTTCTCTATGTTAAAGGATTTCAGCTGGAAGACATTAAGCGTATGTATTTGATCTTTATTGGCAAATAGAAATAATGAAGAGAAATTGACATTTTCTAAAATGTCTTTGAAGAAAATGTGTTTTGAAAAATGGTTTGAGACCCATATGCAGTGGCAGTGTATGGAATTGATACTAAGGAAAACCTGCTTTTTTGCTACTTGATGGTCAAAGTGCAACTCTGAGGGCTTGTCTACACTACCGCGGTAGTTCGACGGCTGGCAATCGAACTTCCGGGTTCGATTTATCGCGTCTGGTGTGGACGCGATAATTCGAACCAGGAAGTGCTCGCCGTCGACTGCGGTACTCCACCTCAGCGAGAGGAGTACCGCGGAGTCGACGGGGGAGCCTGCCTGCCGTGTGTGGACCGCGTCTGAACCGCGGTAAATTCGAACTAAGGTATGTCGACTTCAGCTACGTTATTCACGTAGCTGAAGTTGCGTACCTTAGATCGAATTGGGGTGTTAGTGTAGACCAGGCCTGAGTGTGTATTTTACAGGAGTCTGTATTCACCACTCTAGAAAGATAAATGGAAAGGAAATGGAGATTCAAGGCCTCATTCTTAACTCTTTTATGATTGTCATAGTGGGTCCAGCCCACTTCCAATTTTCCCTGCTGGTGGGGAATCTCTGCATGGCACCAGGGATT
>NW_020701528.1:0-5154 GCF_002925995.2 Terrapene triunguis | reverse complement strand
AGCAAGCAAAAAAGAGGACGGGAGGAGCCCCGCCCCAGTCCTGCCCTAGCCCCGCCCCAGTCCTGCCCTAGCCCCGCCCCTGCCCCTTCCACTCCCTCCCACTTCCCGCCCCCCTCAGGACCCCTAACCCTCCCCCTGCTCCTTGTCCCCTGACTGCCCCCTCCTGGGACCCCTGCCCCTAACTGCTCCCCAGGACTCCACCCCCTATTTATGTACAGGCGTGACTACCTGCCCTTTCCTGGTTATTATACGCGGCCAGTCCGCATCCACATCCAGTAGTTAAAAAAAAAAAAATAAACTAATAATTTAAATTGGAATTTCATCCATTAATAAGTATTTATTATATAATTAAAACCATTCTATTGAAAGACAGATATTAAATAACACTAAATAAGTTAATGTTCAAAACAATATTAAAAATTTGAAAATTTAGAACATGGAAACCAAAATAGCTAAAATTTAGTTTTGGCAAGATACACGGAATGGAAACTCCGGGATCTTTACCTGTCACTGAATATAGTCATCATACCAATAGTGGAATATAAAACAAGTCTACATATACTCTCCTTAAAATTTTTACTTCTGTCCATTCCCAATAATTGTAACAAATCATTATTACCTTCACTCCACTTGCCACACGCCCCAAGCACAAAACCAAAGAAGTGAATATTTTTACCTCCCGTTAAGTTTTTAATTTCTTCCTCTAACTCAAGATAATAAGCCACCTTCTCACTGTGGGCTTGTTCCAAACTTCCGGCATTATCCTCCCATCGCACTGTAACATCAACCACCACTGCTGTATCTCCTTTTATAAATATAATATCCGGCTTTCTTAACTCACCCTTACTATTTCTCAAATGGGGCTCTATCATTGCCTTCCACCCTAATTTACCAACCTTATCTACAACTGCAGACACTACTCTATTATGCCTTTTTATCCTAGCATTCTTAGTCTTATAACATTGTCCTGAGATATGGGGAACAGTCTCCCGCACTTTACCGCACCATCTACAAAGAGCATTCACACCTCCTCTTCCTCTTGCTAATGTCTCCCTAGTAGGATAAATATTTGCCCTAAGCTGCAATGCTGCGATATACGCTGACGATTTAACTTTACTAGAGTTTCTAAAAATCGAATTACTAATTAAATCATTTTAAAAATATTTTATCCCTATTCCCTGACATCTCAGTTCCGACCATCTTAAAAATTCCTCTTCCCTCCATTTCTTGGGATGAGATGTTACTGCACTAAATGACAATATTTTATCCACAAGATTTTCTCCTGCATATAGATAAGATAGGTCCATCCAATCATCTCTCGAGACAATATGTCTCCTCCATTTACGAATTAACATATTTGGGATTTGCACACTAAACTTAGTGAGAGCTAAACCACCATCCCTACCTCTAGAATAAAATATCCCATCTGTGATACACTGAGGTAAATGTAAAATCTCTTTAACTATTTTTCTAACTAACACATCAAGATCGTCTAAAAGATTAAAAGGGGGTTCTATTAAAAGAAGATTATAAAATAGCTTCGGTAAGATATATGTCTGTAAAATTAATATTTTTTGGGCCGGTTTTAATGGGGCCTTAATTAAATTCTCACTCCAATCTTTCAATTTTTCTTTAAGTACCGGTCCCCCTACACCTATCCAGGGATCTATTCTAGCCCCTAAATATTTTTCAAAATCCCCTGGTTGAACATATTCAATCTCCTCTGACCCTATCTGCCAATTATCCTTAGGATTAACTACATAGGTTTTATGTTTAGTTAAAATATGAAAGCCTTTCGTTTTCTTCACATTAACAGAGAGATTAGTATTTTTACAAAACTCCTCTAAGATACCCAAATTTTTAATCATTCCTTTATATGAGCTACTTAAAATTGCCACATCATCGGCAAAAGCCAATGACGTGACACCATTACCCTTAACATAAAAACCACTTCCTTCTACTTCTAATCTAGTTAAAAGGGGATCCATAGCAATATTAAACAAAATTGGGGACAATGGGTCACCCTGCTTGACCCCCCTCCTAATTAAAATAGACTCAGTAGCTTCATCACCCACCCATACCCTAGTTGTGAAATTATCATAAAGGTCCCTAATAATATCTATAAAATGTTCATCTATACCAAATCTTCTCAACCCGGCTATTATATGTCCGTGTCCCACAGAATCAAATGCTTTAGCCAGATCTACGAACACTATTGCAATTTCATTCCCATTTCGTTTAGCCCCTTTAATCAAATTATCTAATATAGCAATATTTTCCTCACACCCAGGGGCGGATATAAACCCTTTTTTGTCTACTACATATCTTAACTGTTTCCACCAGTCTTTTTGCTAATATTTTGGTATAAATTCTAATCCAAACTGACCCAATTGTCAATGGTCTCCAAGATGTTAACTTCTTCATTTCCTCCTCATCTTGTGTCTTTGGTATTAAAATCGTTCTATTTTTCTTAAATTCATCTGGTACCTGTCTATTTAGAAACCATATATTAAAATTTTTTGTAAGTATTAAGGAGTCTAAATTAAAAATATCCCACAAATTGCTCACTTTTACTTTATCTGGGCCAGGAGCACTATCTTTTCTTATTTCTCTTAAAGCTATTCTAATCTCATCCACAGAGATCGGACTCATTAATATATCATTATCCGCATTCTCTGTGGATGATGGCCACCCTATCATATTACCATGTCCAATTGTTCCCAAAATATTGACATAGTATTCCTCAATTTCTTTCATAGGGATAGCACACTTAGCCTTATCTGGCTCTCCCATTATAATGCGAGTCAATCTTCTTCTATCCTTATCAAATAATTGTTGATAGAATTTATACTTAGCTTTCTTTGTAGCATATCTCCTAATTGCATTAAATTGCTTCCTTCTCCCCTCCTTTCTCATCTTCCCTTTTCCTTTATTCCTCAACTCTATTTGACTTTCATTTCTAGGGTCCTTTCCCTCTACTAATGAATAACATAATTTTTCCAACATTGCCCAACCGAGAGCTTTTGTTAAATCCTCCTTTAATAATCCTTCAATTTCCCCTAAACTATTTATTATTTCTCTTCCCTCCCTACTTTGTTTTCCCCGTTTACATATTTTCTCCACTAAATCCACTTCTGGGTGTCCTTTTAGTGGAAAAATCCTCTCTCTTGGGGGCGGAATTTCTAATATATTTACTCTAATGTCCTCTACCTCAGTCACTTCCTCCCTATCTCCTGTTACCACTAACTTCTTCTTTGCTAATTCTCGTCTTTTATCTGATATTTGTTTATTCGTTTTGGTCCTCATCTCGCTCTCAATACATTTATTTATATTCCTTTTCCCAATATATTTCCTTTCCAACTGTATAAGCTGCGCAACCTCATCTTTGGTCCATATACGAGATCTAGTCGATCCCTCTTTGATCTTATTTTTAGCAGCCATATCTTCTTTTCTTTGCTCATTCCTCACAGCAGGGTGTCTATGTCTACGGTGTTGGCTCAATCCAGATCTAGTATGAAAACCAAGCCCACAGACCGAGCACGTATGGCTCTTCATTGGGGTATCCGCCTCCTTGGGTATGCACTTGGGGTAGTGGCAAGCTATATTATGATATTGAGAAGATTTTCCACATTTACTACATACAACTCGTATGGCTTTACTTTTATGAACCACATTAATGTGTTTGGCCCATTTACCAAATGTTGGTAATATCTGGGGACATATTGGACAATTAAAACTATCAACGGGATACTCTAAATAAAAAAACCCATCCTTCCACGAACTACTTTCTAATATATTTATATTACTACCAGTACTGTTAAGATCCTTATTACGATCCCTATTAAAATCAGTACTTGGTCTAAAACTATTTAATAAACTAGACCCATTAACTAAATGAGCATTAAGATATCCCGATTCGCTAACATATGGATCATCAAATGTACTTAAATACTTAAAATCTGGATTGAAACTTTCCATAGTTAAATCATTAAAAGTGTCCCTTGTAAAAACCATCGGTAAGATAGATAAAATCTCCTCACCATGATCATCACAAACATTCTCCTCTACCTCCTCTCCATGCTCCACTGGGAGGACTTGATTCTCACTCTCATGCTCATGAGACTTCATTATAGTCCACACCATTTTATCCATTGGTCCAGCGACCCTGATCACACCCCTAATATATTTAACACTGTCAGCCGGGGCATCAAAGCCAACAGCGGGGGCGTTATTAACCCGGTCCAGCGCCAATCCGGTATAAAAATATAAATTACTTTTTTCCATAGCTAAAAGATTTACCCTTCTCAGGGGGAAACTAACCCTTTCCAGGGGGAAACTAACCCGTACCTGGGGGAAACTTACCCTTTCCAGGGGGGAAACTAACCCGTGCCTGGGGGAGACTACCCTTACCAGGGGGAATCTAACCCTTACCAGGGGGAGTCAACCCGTACCTGGGGGAAGCTACCCTTACCAGGGGGGCATCCATGTGGCACCATATGGGGCTGCCCAACCCCGTCCCACACCCCACTGAAT
The DNA here is from genome assembly GCF_002925995.2 of Terrapene triunguis. Lineage (NCBI taxonomy): Eukaryota > Metazoa > Chordata > Testudines > Emydidae > Terrapene > Terrapene triunguis. The sequence continues at coordinate 621 of NW_020701528.1, read as the reverse complement.
GTGGGATGTGGGTTCGTCCTCCGCAATCCGCCTGGCTATCCAAGCCAGTTACCGGCTCTCACCACGAGGAGGTAGCGGTTGGACTTGCAATCCAGAGGCTTTCCTCAAAGAGGGGTCCCAAACAGCATAATGTCGAGCTCTAACGGGCGTGTGAGAAAAGGCTCAGATCTTGGTAGGGGTTGCCCCTATTGACCGGGCTCACGCCCACCCCCACCTCACCGATAACCCATTCTCTCACTACCCTCAGGCAATGTTTCCGTCCAAGCCCGACAGCTGAGAGGGTCCAGAGACGCATGGAGAGCCATTAAGAGCCTAAGCCTCCCTGCTCCTTGTTCCCTGACTGCCCCCTCCTGAGACCCTCCCCCCATCCTAACTGGCCCCCTAGAACCCTACCCCCTACCTGCCCCAACCCTTATCCACACCCCCACCCAGACCCCCGGGACTCCCACGCCCCATCCAACCACTCCCCACCCCCTGACAGCCCCCACAGAACTCCCGACCCATCTAAACCCCTCTGCTCCCTGTCCCCTGACTGCTCCGATCCCTCTCCCCCCCCCTGCCCCCTGACAGCCCCCCCGCTCCTTGTCCCCTGACTACCCCTCCTGGGACCCCTGCTCCTAA
>NW_020701527.1:24922-44770 GCF_002925995.2 Terrapene triunguis | reverse complement strand
TGTGCTAGCTGGTGTGGTGGGAGGTGGAAATAATGCTCCACACTTCTAAGTAGGCGAGCATAGCACCCACTTCCACTATGTGCCTGGACCAAAGTCTGGGTAGCTCATACCCAGATGTAAGCGGGAGGGGAAGGGTTCTTCCTTCATCCCTCCTCCCATACAGGTGTGTAGACCAACTCAATCTAGCCTATTGTTATCTGAATAATATATTGTGAACTGAACATTAGAGAATGGTGTTATCAAAACACTGCAGCATCACCAGACTTCTTAAAACGATAAAAGACTTGAAATATAATTGAATGTATTGAAAAAAGTGTTCTGACAGCCTGTTGTTCTGGTTTGATGTCACCCTCAGTTTGGCTCCTTGTTTCAAAGTTCTGGCAGTCACTCTAATCCCACTCATTCTGATTGGCCAAGTCAGTTTCTATGGCTGAAGTCTAGTGAATTTTATGGTCAAATTCTCTTCTTCAGAGCAGCCTCTCTGCCTCTGTCATGTCCTAGAAAAGTTGTGGAACAGAACCTGCAGTTGGACCAGAAGCTGCAGCTGGTGCTGTTCAGAAGTCTCTGCCCTACTCTCTGTTAATGAATGGGCAGATTCTGCCACCCTCACTCACACTGAGTAGTTCTTTACTCTGTGAATAGGCCCATTGAAATCAATGAAGCTATTTTCAGTGTAACGGTAGCAGAATCTTGCCCTGAAAAACACTTCCACCTCTCTGACTTGTAGTTCTGATGAAAAGATGCCTGCTTGAAATGCCCAGGGAATGAAAGCTTGAGGGAGGGATAGCTCAGTGGTTTGAGCATTGGCCTGCTAAACCCAGGGTTGTGAGTTCAGTCTTTGAGGGGGTCAGTTAGAGATCTGGGACAAAAAAAATCTGTCAGGGATGGTACTTGGTCCTGCTGTGAAGGCAGGGGACTGGACTCTATGACCTTTCAAGGTCCCTTCCAGCTCTATGAGATAGGTATATCTCCATATAATAATAAATATCCACAGCACAGATAGCTCCCTTTCATTGTTCCACCAGTGTGTGTGTGTGTGTGTATGTGTGTGTGTGTCTGTCTGTCTAATTTACACTGGAGGACCCTTCCTCAGCCCCCACCATGCACATACTAGGGGGAGGACGCAGCAGCAGCTATGTCTAAACTTAAAATGCTGCAATTGCACTGCTGTAGAGCTTTAGTGTAGAACTACAGCAACTCGAGGGGTTCTCCCAACACTGTAGTAAATCCACCTCCCCAAGAGGCAGTAACTAGGCCAACAGAAGAATTCTTCTGCTGACCTACTGCTGTCTTGGGGGACTTAGGTTGCCTTAACTCTGATGCTCAGGGTGTGGATTTTTCACACCCCTGAGCAATGTAACTGGGCCCATCTAATTTTCTAGTGTAGACCAGCTCTGAGTCTCCACGCCCTTCACCCTTTAGTGGTGAGTGCCAACAGCTGTGCTAATGAATGCCAAATTTGGTGCAGATGCTTAAAGAGATGCATTGAGAAACCTACTCATTTTCCACACAGGTGCCCAAACAATTAAATGGTAATAATTTTCAGTCTGTATCAAGTGGGGCTGGATTCAAACTGATGACCCAGAAGTGAAACGTTCCTTGTCACATGGTCAGTCCCCTAACCCATCCAGACCTGCAACAATTGTTTTCATTATTATTATTTAGGGTTACCATATTTCAGCAAGCAAAAAAGAGGACGGGAGGAGCCCCGCCCCAGTCCTGCCCTAGCCCCGCCCCAGTCCTGCCCTAGCCCCGCCCCTGCCCCTTCCACTCCCTCCCACTTCCCGCCCCCCTCAGGACCCCTAACCCTCCCCCTGCTCCTTGTCCCCTGACTGCCCCCTCCTGGGACCCCTGCCCCTAACTGCTCCCCAGGACTCCACCCCCTATTTATGTACAGGCGTGACTACCTGCCCTTTCCTGGTTATTATACGCGGCCAGTCCGCATCCACATCCAGTAGTTAAAAAAAAAAAATAAACTAATAATTTAAATTGGAATTTCATCCATTAATAAGTATTTATTATATAATTAAAACCATTCTATTGAAGGACAGATATTAAATAACACTAAATAAGTTAATGTTCAAAACAATATTAAAAATTTGAAAATTTAGAGCATGGAAACCAAAATAGCTAAAATTTAGTTTTGGCAAGATACACGGAATGGAAACTCCGGGATCTTTACCTGTCACTGAATATAGCCATCATACCAATAGTGGAATATAAAACAAGTCTACATATACTCTCCTTAAAATTTTTACTTCTGTCCATTCCCAATAATTGTAACAAATCATTATTACCTTCACTCCACTTGCCACGCGCCCCAAGCACAAAACCAAAGAAGTGAATATTTTTACCTCCCGTTAAGTTTTTAATTTCTTCCTCTAACTCAAGATAATAAGCCACCTTCTCACTGTGGGCTTGTTCCAAACTTCCGGCATTATCCTCCCATCGCACTGTAACATCAACCACCACTGCTGTATCTCCTTTTATAAATATAATATCCGGCTTTCTTAACTCACCCTTACTATTTCTCAAATGGGGCTCTATCATTGCCTTCCACCCTAATTTACCAACCTTATCTACAACTGCAGACACTACTCTATTATGCCTTTTTATCCTAGCATTCTTAGTCTTATAACATTGTCCTGAGATATGGGGAACAGTCTCCCGCACTTTACCGCACCATCTACAAAGAGCATTCACACCTCCTCTTCCTCTTGCTAATGTCTCCCTAGTAGGATAAATATTTGCCCTAAGCTGCAATGCTGCGATATACGCTGACGATTTAACTTTACTAGAGTTTCTAAAAATCGAATTACTAATTAAATCATTTTAAAAATATTTTATCCCTATTCCCTGACATCTCAGTTCCGACCATCTTAAAAATTCCTCTTCCCTCCATTTCTTGGGATGAGATGTTACTGCACTAAATGACAATATTTTATCCACAAGATTTTCTCCTGCATATAGATAAGATAGGTCCATCCAATCATCTCTCGAGACAATATGTCTCCTCCATTTACGAATTAACATATTTGGGATTTGCACACTAAACTTAGTGAGAGCTAAACCACCATCCCTACCTCTAGAATAAAATATCCCATCTGTGATACACTGAGGTAAATGTAAAATCTCTTTAACTATTTTTCTAACTAACACATCAAGATCGTCTAAAAGATTAAAAGGGGGTTCTATTAAAAGAAGATTATAAAATAGCTTCGGTAAGATATATGTCTGTAAAATTAATATTTTTTGGGCCGGTTTTAATGGGGCCTTAATTAAATTCTCACTCCAATCTTTCAATTTTTCTTTAAGTACCGGTCCCCCTACACCTATCCAGGGATCTATTCTAGCCCCTAAATATTTTTCAAAATCCCCTGGTTGAACATATTCAATCTCCTCTGACCCTATCTGCCAATTATCCTTAGGATTAACTACATAGGTTTTATGTTTAGTTAAAATATGAAAGCCTTTCGTTTTCTTCACATTAACAGAGAGATTAGTATTTTTACAAAACTCCTCTAAGATACCCAAATTTTTAATCATTCCTTTATATGAGCTACTTAAAATTGCCACATCATCGGCAAAAGCCAATGACGTGACACCATTACCCTTAACATAAAAACCACTTCCTTCTACTTCTAATCTAGTTAAAAGGGGATCCATAGCAATATTAAACAAAATTGGGGACAATGGGTCACCCTGCTTGACCCCCCTCCTAATTAAAATAGACTCAGTAGCTTCATCACCCACCCATACCCTAGTTGTGCAATTATCATAAAGGTCCCTAATAATATCTATAAAATGTTCATCTATACCAAATCTTCTCAACCCGGCTATTATATGTCCGTGTCCCACAGAATCAAATGCTTTAGCCAGATCTACGAACACTATTGCAATTTCATTCCCATTTCGTTTAGCCCCTTTAATCAAATTATCTAATATAGCAATATTTTCCTCACACCCAGGGGCGGATATAAACCCTTTTTGTCTACTACATATCTTAACTGTTTCCACCAGTCTTTTTGCTAATATTTTGGTATAAATTCTAATCCAAACTGACCCAATTGTCAATGGTCTCCAAGATGTTAACTTCTTCATTTCCTCCTCATCTTGTGTCTTTGGTATTAAAATCGTTCTATTTTTCTTAAATTCATCTGGTACCTGTCTATTTAGAAACCATATATTAAAATTTTTTGTAAGTATTAAGGAGTCTAAATTAAAAATATCCCACAAATTGCTCACTTTTACTTTATCTGGGCCAGGAGCACTATCTTTTCTTATTTCTCTTAAAGCTATTCTAATCTCATCCACAGAGATCGGACTCATTAATATATCATTATCCGCATTCTCTGTGGATGATGGCCACCCTATCATATTACCATGTCCAATTGTTCCCAAAATATTGACATAGTATTCCTCAATTTCTTTCATAGGGATAGCACACTTAGCCTTATCTGGCTCTCCCATTATAATGCGAGTCAATCTTCTTCTATCCTTATCAAATAATTGTTGATAGAATTTATACTTAGCTTTCTTTGTAGCATATCTCCTAATTGCATTAAATTGCTTCCTTCTCCCCTCCTTTCTCATCTTCCCTTTTCCTTTATTCCTCAACTCTATTTGACTTTCATTTCTAGGGTCCTTTCCCTCTACTAATGAATAACATAATTTTTCCAACATTGCCCAACCGAGAGCTTTTGTTAAATCCTCCTTTAATAATCCTTCAATTTCCCCTAAACTATTTATTATTTCTCTTCCCTCCCTACTTTGTTTTCCCCGTTTACATATTTTCTCCACTAAATCCACTTCTGGGTGTCCTTTTAGTGGAAAAATCCTCTCTCTTGGGGGCGGAATTTCTAATATATTTACTCTAATGTCCTCTACCTCAGTCACTTCCTCCCTATCTCCTGTTACCACTAACTTCTTCTTTGCTAATTCTCGTCTTTTATCTGATATTTGTTTATTCGTTTTGGTCCTCATCTCGCTCTCAATACATTTATTTATATTCCTTTTCCCAATATATTTCCTTTCCAACTGTATAAGCTGCGCAACCTCATCTTTGGTCCATATACGAGATCTAGTCGATCCCTCTTTGATCTTATTTTTAGCAGCCATATCTTCTTTTCTTTGCTCATTCCTCACAGCAGGGTGTCTATGTCTACGGTGTTGGCTCAATCCAGATCTAGTATGAAAACCAAGCCCACAGACCGAGCACGTATGGCTCTTCATTGGGGTATCCGCCTCCTTGGGTATGCACTTGGGGTAGTGGCAAGCTATATTATGATATTGAGAAGATTTTCCACATTTACTACATACAACTCGTATGGCTTTACTTTTATGAACCACATTAATGTGTTTGGCCCATTTACCAAATGTTGGTAATATCTGGGGACATATTGGACAATTAAAACTATCAACGGGATACTCTAAATAAAAAAACCCATCCTTCCACGAACTACTTTCTAATATATTTATATTACTACCAGTACTGTTAAGATCCTTATTACGATCCCTATTAAAATCAGTACTTGGTCTAAAACTATTTAATAAACTAGACCCATTAACTAAATGAGCATTAAGATATCCCGATTCGCTAACATATGGATCATCAAATGTACTTAAATACTTAAAATCTGGATTGAAACTTTCCATAGTTAAATCATTAAAAGTGTCCCTTGTAAAAACCATCGGTAAGATAGATAAAATCTCCTCACCATGATCATCACAAACATTCTCCTCTACCTCCTCTCCATGCTCCACTGGGAGGACTTGATTCTCACTCTCATGCTCATGAGACTTCATTATAGTCCACACCATTTTATCCATTGGTCCAGCGACCCTGATCACACCCCTAATATATTTAACACTGTCAGCCGGGGCATCAAAGCCAACAGCGGGGGCGTTATTAACCCGGTCCAGCGCCAATCCGGTATAAAAATATAAATTACTTTTTTCCATAGCTAAAAGATTTACCCTTCTCAGGGGGAAACTAACCCTTTCCAGGGGGAAACTAACCCGTACCTGGGGGAAACTTACCCTTTCCAGGGGGGAAACTAACCCGTGCCTGGGGGAGACTACCCTTACCAGGGGGAATCTAACCCTTACCAGGGGGAGTCAACCCGTACCTGGGGGAGGCTACCCTTACCAGGGGGGCATCCATGTGGCACCATATGGGGCTGCCCAACCCCGTCCCACACCCCACTGAATGTGGGATGTGGGTTCGTCCTCCGCAATCCGCCTGGCTATCCAAGCCAGTTACCGGCTCTCACCACGAGGAGGTAGCGGTTGGACTTGCAATCCAGAGGCTTTCCTCAAAGAGGGGTCCCAAACAGCATAATGTCGAGCTCTAACGGGCGTGTGAGAAAAGGCTCAGATCTTGGTAGGGGTTGCCCCTATTGACCGGGCTCACGCCCACCCCCACCTCACCGATAACCCATTCTCTCACTACCCTCAGGCAATGTTTCCGTCCAAGCCCGACAGCTGAGAGGGTCCAGAGACGCATGGAGAGCCATTAAGAGCCTAAGCCTCCCTGCTCCTTGTTCCCTGACTGCCCCCTCCTGAGACCCTCCCCCCATCCTAACTGGCCCCCTAGAACCCTACCCCCTACCTGCCCCAACCCTTATCCACACCCCCACCCAGACCCCCGGGACTCCCACGCCCCATCCAACCACTCCCCACCCCCTGACAGCCCCCACAGAACTCCCGACCCATCTAAACCCCTCTGCTCCCTGTCCCCTGACTGCTCCGATCCCTCTCCCCCCCCCTGCCCCCTGACAGCCCCCCCGCTCCTTGTCCCCTGACTACCCCTCCTGGGACCCCTGCTCCTAACTGCCCTCCAGAACCCCACCCCCTACCTAAGCCTCCCTGTTCCTTGTCCCCTAACTGCCCCCTCCTGAGACCCCCCCACCCTAACTGCCCCCCCAGGATCCTACCCCCTACCTGTACCCTGACTGCCCAAAACCTTATCCACACCCCACCCCCAGAAAGCCCCCCCCGAACGCCCGACCCCCCCCATCTCTTGACTGCCCCCTCCAGAACCTCCCTGCCCCTTCTCCGACCCCCTGGCCCCCTTACTCTGCTGCTCAGACCAGCGTGCCGGGGAGGAGGAGCAGGGGGAGGAACTCCAGACTGCCGGTGCGAACGGCCGGCTGGTGATCTGCGAATGCAGGGAGGGAGGGAGGGAGTGAGCTCTGCTGCAGGGGGGAGGAGGGGCTCTCTCTGGCTGTCCGAGCCCCATGTAAGTGGCACCATCCGTCCGGCTGCCCAGTCAGCAGTGCATGCTCTGCAGGGGAAGTCCGGACATTTACAAATTCCCCCCGGACGCTATTTTTAACTCTAAAAGCCGGACATGTCCGGGGGAATCCGGATGAATGGTAACCCTATATTATTTATTGCTGCAGCACCAGAGCTGTGCATGACATTTAAAGACAAATATTTAAAACAGACTGCTCTTGTCATAAAGGAGTTTACAAGTTAAGGGCCAAATTGAGGCTGGTCTGTGAGTAGTCCCACATAAGGGTAATGAGGGAAGAAGAAGGAACTTTTAGTCTTCCCTCCACTGTTAGATCTGGTCACAGTTACAGCACTTGTGCTCCCCTGAGGGCAAGGACAACAAATCTAGACATATCTGGTTAATCCATTGGTTGAACACAAAAGTGTATGTAATAATCTAATCAAGAACAGAATATTACACGCCTGCCTTAAAACAGAGAATTAAGCTAATTGAAATACTGAAAAGGTGCAATGAAGGGAAACAAATATAGTTTGAGAATGGTGGCACTTACAATGAGAGACTACAAAGATTGGGATTATTTAACTTGGTAAGAGACTTGACTAAAATAGCCAAGATTATGAAAGATAGAGTGAAAAACAGCATCAGGCACTTTTCTTAACTCCTTCCCACAGTAAAAGAACAAGAGGTTCCTTCAGGAGAGTGAAAGGCAATACATTTAAAACAAACAAACCAAAACACAGTACTTTATTAAATATATTGCCGGTCTCTGGAGTTGTTGCCACCAGAAGTTGAGACAAAGGGCCCATTTGTCTATGTTCAGCACAGGAACAGATGGGTTGGGTGATGGAAGGAAAGGTGGCTTTAAGCCACATTTTAATCACCCATTTTTGGGCCCTGCTCAACCCCTGGTATAAGTCAGAGCAGCTCCAGAGTGGCTGTAGTTTACATTCAACTTCCCATGCCTCCCTATAGGCCACAGGAAGTAGAAAATAGCAGGAGTGCAGGAGCATTCTAGTCACACCCCTTCCTGACATGGTCCACCACACACAGACATGCCCCTCAACACTCTACAATAGAGCTTGGGGGAGGCACAAGCATAGTGCCATTCTTTCAGCTATATGGGGGGGGGGGGGGGGTATTACAATGGGCTATGCCCTGAGAGCCATTTCTTCCCCCTTCAGCCTAGAGTATAATATTTATAGCCATGAAAAAAGAAAGATAAAAGGGAAATAATGAGGGCTGTCAAGTGATTAAAAACATTAATCGCATGATTAAAAAATAATCACGATTAATCGCATTTTAAACAATAAGAGAATACCATTTATTTAAATATTTTTGGAGGTTTTCTACATTTTCAAATATATTGATTTCAATTACAACACAAAATACAAAGTGTACTGTACTCACTTTATATTTATTTTTATTACAAATATTTGCACTGTAAAAAACAAAAGAAATAATATTTTTCAGTTCACCTAATACAAGTACTTTAGTGCAATCCCTTTATCATGAAAGTTGAACTTACAAATATAGAATTATGTACAAAAATAACTGCATTGAGAAATAAAACAATGTACTCAGACCTACTTCAGCCAATTGCTCAGACAAACAAGGTTGGTTACAATTTGAAGAAGATAATGCTGCCCGCTTCTTGTTTACAATATCACCTGAAAGTGAGAACAGGTGTTCTCATGGCACTGTTCTAGTCGGCGTTGCAAGATATTTATATGCCAGATGTGCTAAAGATTCCGATTTCCCTTCATGCTTCAATCACCATTCAGAAGGACATGTCTCCATGCTGATGACGGGTTCTGATCGATAACAATCAAGAGCAGAGCGGACCAATGCATGTTCATTTTCATTATCTGAGTCAGATGCCACCAGCAGAAGGTTGATTTTCTTTTTTGGTGGTTCGGGTTCTGTAGTTTCTGCATCTGAGCATTCCTCTTTTAAGACTTCTGAAAGCATGCTCCACATCTCGTCCCTCTCAGATTTTGGATGGCACTTCAGATTCTTAAACCTTGGGTCAAGAGCTGTAGCTATTGTATCTGCTGTGAAAGTGTTCTTAAAACAACCATATGATGAATCATCATCCGAGACTGCTATAACATGAAACATATGGCAGAATGCGGGTAAAACAGAACAAGAGACATACAATTCTCCCCTAAGGAGTTCAGTCACAAATTTAATTAATGCATTATTTTTTTAACGAACATCATCAGCATGGAAGCATGTCCTCTGGAATGGTGGCCAAAGCATGGGGCATACGATTGTTTAGCATATCTGGCACATAAATACCTTGCAACGCCGGCTACAAAAGTGCCATGCCAACACCTGTTTTCACTTTCAGGTGACATTGTAAATAAGAAGCGGGCAGCATTATTTCCCATAAATGTAAACAAACTCGTTTGTCTTAGCAATTGGCTGAACAAGAAGTAGGCCTGAGTGGACTTGTTTTACATTGTTTTGTTTTTGAGTGCAGTTATGTAACAAACAAACAAAAACAAATCTATATTTGTAAGTTACACTTTCACAATAAAGAGATTGCACTACAGTACTTGTATGAAGTGAATTGAAAAATACTATTTCTTTTATCATTTTTACAGTGCAAATATTTGTAATAAAAATAAAGTGAGCAGTGTACAGTTTGTACGCTGTGTTGTAATAGAAATCAATATATTTAAAAATGTAGAAAAACATCCAAAATATTTAATAAATTTCAATTGGTATTCTATGGTTTAACCGTGCAATTAATTAATTAATCGCGTGAGTTAACTGCGATTAATCGACAGCCCTAGAAATAATACCTAATATTTCAGGCCATAAAGTGTTTAGCACGCAGGCGTTCTGCCATAGAACTCCGCATCTGAATAGGTGTATTCTCTATGCTTTTGCCTTCCTCTGAGCATCTGAAAGGTAATGGTTTCCTTACAGCAAATGTTGGACCCGGTGTCACAACTCCTATTTTCCTAAAATAAAGAGAGGAATATCTCCCTTCTCTAAGCTCCTTCACTGAGGATTATAATAATTGTTTTATTATAGCACCTAGAAGTCCCTGTTTTGAACAAGGACCCCGTCGTTCTAGGTGCAGTACAGAGAACAAAAAGACAGTCCCTGCCCCAAAGAGCTTACAAGTGAAGATCTAGAAGATAGGAGATCCCGTGTAGGCCAATTAGTCTGCTGATATGTTCCCAAAGGCCTGCTGTTATGTTTTGCAATGCCAAGCCGTCTTGTCTGAGGGCATTTTTTTTACTTTGAGAAAATGAATCAGGACATTTTTATGTATTACCCCAGTAATCTAATAATTTACATATATTTAAAGAAAGGAAGTTAAAATAATGGTCCAGAAGGTGAAAGATATTGACAAACATAGCAATTAAAGATGGTCAAATTATTCATTTGTAGTGTTGTAGCCATGTTGGTCCCAGGATATGAGAGAAACAAGATAGATAAGGTAATAGATTTTATTGGACCCATAGGCACTGACTCCAGGGGTGGCAGGTTTGTTTAATTTTTGGTGGTGCCCAGAACAGGTCCAAATACCCTCCCCACCCCCCGCCTTGTAAGCCGATATATATATTTTTAAAATAATGTAAAAATGTGAGGGCTCTGGGGTGGGGCTGGTGATGAGGGGTTTGGGGTGGGAGGGGGTCAGGCAGAGGATTGGGTACAGGGGTGAGGGCAGTGGGGTGGGGCTGGCGATGAGGGGTTCACGATGCAGGAGGGGGCTCAGGGCTAGGGCAGAGCGTTAGGGTACAGGGGGATGAGGGCTTGGGTTGGGGATGAGGGGTTTGGGGTGTGGGAGGGGCTCAGGGCTAGGGCACAGGGTTGGGGTGTGGGTGTGAGGGGGCAGGGATGAGGGGTTCAGGAGGGAGCTCAGGGCTGGGGATGAGGGTTGGGGGGGTCAGGAGTTTGGGGTGCAGGCAGGCTGCCCCAGGGCTGGGGCCCAAAGAGCAGGACTCCTCCTAGCCCTCTCCCCCCCAGCAGCACACTCACCTCGCACCACTGTCACTGCACATACTCCTAGGGGCCCTCAGCTCCAGGAAGCCCCATCGCCTCCCCTGTGGTGGGTGCATGGGGGGGGGGTCTGCTGTCACATGTGCACTTCCTCCCCTGCTGCTGCCCCTCACTGTAGCCTCACTGGGGTGGGGAATGGGGCTGCCCCTTGCCCAGCGTGGGGCAGGAGCGGTGACTGGGGGGGGCGGGGGAGGCTGGGCTGGGCTGGTGGAGGGTCCCACTGGAAAAGGGAAGGGTCTGAGGTGGAAGGCCGGGGCAGGGTCAACCTGCCCTGGCACTAGTGGATGGGGGTTACTAGGACCCTGCGGCGACAGTTGATGCCGGGAGCCAGCAGAGTGGAGCACAGCACGGAGCTGCAGGGGGCAGCCGCCCGCTTGAGGCAGGGATGCTCTGGGGCCAGGGGAGGCGCACGGGGGTGGCAGATGGGGCCGGGGGAGAGACCCAGCCCCAAACATCGGTGGAGCTGGGCCCCCAAGCCCTGAATATTGCTGGAGCCCGGGCACCATGGGCCCATATAACTCACCGCCTCTAACTGACTCTGGGTGCTCCGGGGCTCAAGCACCCATGGAAAAAAAAAATAGGGGTTGCTCAGCACACACGAGCCATAGTGGTTCTTGCCCCGCCCCTCCGAGTTTCGTACTGGAGGTCTCCTCACAGTGCATGCCCTAACCCTAGAAGGAGCTCGGAGTGTAGAATGTGATAAATTCTGTGCTGCTCCCAGCTTCTGCCCTTGGGGCAGGGAGTTTGTTTATGAACAGAGTCAGGATAACAAGGCTCGTCATTAAATTAAATTAAGGATCATTAGATGATCCTGAAAGCATTGCCAGGCACTCCAGTTAAAAGATAGGAAACAAAGGGTAGGTATAAATGGTCAGTTTTCAGAATGGAGAGAGATAAATAAATAGAGGTATTCCCCAGGGGCCTGTACTGGGACCAGTCCTATTCAACATATTCATAAATGATCTGGAAAAGGGGGTAAACAGTGAGGTGGCAAAATTTGCAGATGATACAAAATTACTGAAGCTAGTTAAGTCCAAAGCTGACTGTAAAGAGTTACAAAGGGACCTCACAAAACTGGGTGAGTTGGCAACAAAATGGCAGATGAAATTCAATGTTAAATATAAAGTAATGCACATGGCAAAATATAATCCCAACTATATATACAAAATGATGTGGTCTAACTTAGCTGTTACCCTTGAAGAAAGAGATCTTGGAGTTATTTGCAGTACCGTGGAAGCACTATGATTCCAGAATACTGCAATTTTATAAGAATCCTTCTCACTGTGCTGCATCATCCTGAACTGTGGAACACTCATTCTCCAGCTTCAGAAGAAAAATACCTCCCGTCATCAATGGGACAGACGCAACTGAATAATGCAACTGTCCTTAACGTGCATCCAGACCATGCCAGGGAACTAGATGTAAATAAGATTGCTGACTGGTTTATCCAGAAAGCTACAGTAAGATGTAATGTCTTTAAACTGGGATGTCAGTGAAGACAGCTCGTAGGTGACTGCAATGATTTTAATATACTGTAATTCATGATATAAGTGTGATGGGTTTGGTCACAGAGATCCCCTTGGGATTGTCACCTAACGTGCTGGAATTACCTCTGAGCCCGTTTTCCCTGCCAGCTTGGGACTCCAGAACCCTGCCTTGCTGAGCCAGACATACTAGCCTGCTGCAACACAGACCCAAATCTGTCCTGCTCCACCCCTTTTTATAGCTTTGCCACGAGGCAGGATCTTTTGTCTCTCTGGGTCCCCACCCTTCCTTATAAATGGAAAAGTACCAGATTTAGGATGGATTCCAATATCAGGTGACATGATCACATGTCCTGTGAGACCCCAGCCTCCATTCTTCCTGGGCTGGCCCACAGGTACACAGGAAGGTTTGCAAGTAAACAGAGCCATTTACAACCAATTGTCCTAGTCAATGGGAGCCATCAAGATTCTAAACCACCATTAGTGGCCCACACTTTGCATAATTACAATAGGACCTCAGAGTTATACTTCATATTTCTAGCTTCAGATACAAGAATGATACATTCATACAAATAGGATGACCACACTCAGTAGATTATAAGCTTTGTAATGATACTTTACAAGAGACCTTTTGCATAAAGCATATTCCAGTTACATCATATTCACATTCATAAGCTTATTTTCATAAAGCATATGGAGTGCAACGTCACAGTAATTATGTAGTTCATAACAATGTAATTATTAAAATAGTAAAGATACCAATGATAGACACATACTCAATAACTAGAATATGAAAGAAGTGTATAAATATGCTGAAAATAGGCCCCCCCCCCCAAACACATACACTTCTTCAAAAGCACCCACCTGCAAAACCAAAAGCCAGAGCCTATGATTGGACGAACTTCTGTTTGGGGAAGGTATAATCTTTTGAGCTAAACAGAGCTCTTCTTCAGGTCTGGGGAAGGAAGCAGTGTGTCTGAGCTAAATACAAGTTGGGACAGATAGTTACCCATAAGGGGTGACACCTTGAAGGCGCTCACTTGAGATGGAATGGGCAAGAAGGGTAGATTGTTATGCATAAGTGTTTGAAGTGGGCTGTTAAGGGTTAGCAGGCAGGTGTGTGTTACAGATTGTTGTAACAGAAGTTGGTCCAATAAAAATTATGCATTGGCAATTTAGTCCTTTTCCCATTTTTGAAGTATTCACAGACTGCAACTGGTTTCTACAAATCTATAAATTACTATTCACTGTATAGTTTGGAAGTTTCCAGCCTGGTCAATCTGACTATTTGTGGTGTGTGACTGGTCACCTGGCTACATATTTGCCTCCTGGTTGGATGACTGACTTTTTAAATGGAATTACAGATACCCTTGTTCAAGCATGAACATACCCATATTTGCATATAAACAAGTATTTGTACAGAGAACAGCTATTCCTCAAACATTCACAGGAACCAAAAGCTGTTCACCTGAATGTTTATGAACAGCAAACAATAAGGACTACATGGACATGGTAGTGATTCAGTATTCAAGCAAACATTTACAGACCTTGTTTGGCTATACTTGAACTGCTTTAGTATCCGTGCTCTGTCACTGCTGTACATTTAATGGTACAGTAACAGGGTGTACTGACCAGGGCCGGCTCCAGGCACCAGCTTAACAAGCAGGTGCTTGGGGCGGCCAAGGGAGAGGGGCGGCACCTGCGGCAATTCGGGGGCGGCAGGTCCCTCACTCCCTCTAGGAGCGAAGGACCTGCCGCTGAACTGCCGTCGCCGATTGCGGCTTTTTTTTTTTCCCCCAATGGCGGCCGCCACGGGCGGGGGCTTTTTTTTTTTTTTTTTTTGCTTGGGGCGGCAGAAATGCTGGAGCCAGCCCTGGTACTGACCCTTCCAGGGTAGTTCAGCTTTACTGAGTTCCTACTTTCAGAACAACACCAGAGAATGCTGGGAATTGTAGTCCAGGAAACTACTGGGAACTGAAGGCTACCCCTGAATTGAAGGCTGGGAAAGAATATTAAAAAACAGCTCTCTCTCTCTCTTAATAAGAAGAGAGTAAAAAGGAGCAGGAGCTGTGACTGGTATCTCCAGTAAGGTTCGTGGGAGACATCCAGATCGAATGAGGAAATCTGGAATGAGAAATTTTTGGGAAACTGACACCAAGTGATTGTAGAGAACCTGTGAACCCAGAAGGAGGGTGGGGAAGTTTGCTTTGTCCTGACTTTTGTTTTGTTCACTTAGATTTTGCCACCAGACTTGAACAGAAAGAATGAGATGCACTGAAGGTGCCTTCAAGCTGCCTGAGCTGGTCAGACTGGGTAGTTTGGACTTTGAATGTGGTACCCTGAAGTGAAGCGGTTTAGTTTGGCTGTAGAGTCAAATACCAACCTGCCATAAAATTGTACAAATGCTTCTCAATCAAAGGAAATGCTATATCAACAGGGGAGCTTGCTACACTTTCTTAGTATAAATCTTGCTTTTTTCCTCCATCATTTACTCATTTCATGCCTATAAAGTTGTGGCCACAGACTTTTAAAATGAACTCTGCAAGACACTTTTTTTAATAGAGAAGTATTATTTTGTATTACATTATGTATCTTTGTCTACAAACGCTTTCTACAATTTTTTGAAGGGCGTAAACATCAGACTAAAAAAAAATAATTGTCAAACACGGTCCAGGGATGTATAATTAGAAGTAATAGTGGGAAGCAAACATTGTGTTTGCTGAAGAACACACTGAAAGACAGTGTCCCCCAAGAGAAATGGTAGAATCCCCATTTCTTGAGCCATTTAAAACTAGTCTGAGCAAACCTCTTGAGACTAGCAATTTAGGGAACATGCCTGGATCCCATTCCAGCAAACTATCAAGCCCCATGAACTCTCACTGACTGTAATGGGAGCTGAGGTGCATAGATGGGACCCCTACTCTCTTCCTTGTGTAACTTTTATGTTAAAACAATAGCAAAAAATTAAAAAAAAAAAATCAATTACTCCCATGTCCACCAGATGTCAGTATATTATAGGTCTACAAAGGGCACCTGAGCAAACTAAATGAGATTCAATTCCTGTAAAAGAGGTACTAAGGTATCTTAAATGTTTCCCTGCGCAAGTTCAGAAAATAATGGGGGTGGTGGAGGGGAAGAACGTGTAGTCTAGTCTCCTTCAGACAGTGAAGGAAAGTTACTGTTTTCTGGTGTATCTGTATTGGTCTCCAAGGAATTGTTAACTGTTCAGACAAATGGCAAAATTTTCTGCTGGTGCAAATTGCACAGTTTCATTGGCTCCAGCAGAGAATTGGATCCCCCCCCCCAAATAAACCTTTGATAAGAGAAATAAACTTAAGCGTGGTTGTGACATTCTATACCTCACAGTAGCATGCTGGAACCCCAATATTCACCACTGTGATATTATTACAGTATGATATGTTTTGTACAAAGTATGACTTGTGAGGTATCATTTTGTAAGTCTTAATCTGTTAAACAATAATAACCTATTGGATTGTACATACTATCATTGTATGTGAAGTTATAAAGTATTATTATATGTGTTACTGAAATATGTGGTAAGGTTGGGCACACCCACAACCATTTACAACAAAGAAGTAGCCATCAATAGCAGCAGCATTAATGGCTCATCAACACACAATCCACTATCCTAGAAACTTCTTGCAGAAGGCATATATGCCATGGGGCGAACTAACTCTCCTTACAGCTAGGGTGACCAGACGTCCTGATAAAATCAGGACCGTCCCGATTTTGAGCTGTTTGTCCCGCGTCCCGACTGATCTCTGGTCGGGACGCAATTTTTGTCCTGATATTTTGCACCGGCTTTGTCCCGATGTTTTGCGCTGGCTTTTTTTTTCTCTCTCTCTCTCTCAGCTGGCCGAGGGGAAGTGACATCATCACTTGGCCTCTCCTTCCTCCCCCCAAACACCTGGAAGAACATCTGGAAGACCATCATCAAAGATCTACAACCTATCCTGAAAGATGATCCCTCACTCTCACAGATCTTGGGAGACAGACCTGTCCTCCCTTACAGACAACCCCCCAACCTAAAGCAAATACTCACCAGCAACCACACATCACTGAACAAAAACACTGACCCAGGAACCTATTCTTGTAACAAAGCCCGATGCCAACTCTGTCCACTATCTATTCAAGTGACATCATCATAGGACCTAATCACATCAGCCATACCATCAGGGGCTCATTCACCTGCACATCTACCAATGTGATATATGCCATCATGCGCCAGCAATGCCCTTCTGCCATGTACATTGGCCAAACCGGACAGTCTCTACACAAAAGAATTAATGGACACAAATCTGACATCAGGAATCATAATACTCAAAAACCAGTGGGAGAACACTTTAACCTGTCTGGTCATTCAATGACAGACCTGCGGGTGGCTATCTTACAACAGAAAAACTTCAAAAACAGACTCCAACGAGAGACTGCTGAGCTGGAATTGATATGCAAACTAGATACAATCAATTTAGGATTAAATAAGGACTGGGAATGGCTGAGCCATTACAAACATTGAATCTATCTCCCCTTGTAAGTATTCTCACACTTCTTATCAAACTGTCTGTACTGGGCTAGCTTGATTATCACTTCAAAAGTTTTTTTTCCACTTACTTAATTGGCCTCTCAGAGTTGGTAAGACAACTCCCACATGTTCATGCTCTCTGTATGTGTGTATATATATCTCCTCAATATATGTTCCATTCTATGCATCCGAAGAAGTGTGCTGTAGCCCACGAAAGCTTATGCTCTAATAAATTTGTTAGTCTCTAAGGTGCCACAAGTACTCCTGTTCTTTTATCTGGAAGACAAAGACTTTGAAGTGGGGGAGGGTGGTCCCAGACTAGAAGGTAGTCCCAGCCTGTGTGTCGAGGAACGGTAACTTGCTTGTACCATTTGTCAGGGTGAGACTTTGTTTGATTCAACTCTTGTTTAGACTAAAAGTTTAGCATTTAGAATGTGTGCTTACTTATGATTTTATTAAGGTAACGGTCTCTGACCTTATAATCACTTAAAACCTAGCTTTCTGTAGTTTCTGTTTTATATTTGACCTAAAATAGTGTTTTGGTTGAAGTGCTTGGGAAATCTCAGCTCAGGTTAACAAGGGTTGTTGCACGTCAGACACTGGTGTAGAGATTTTAAGTGAGACTGTTAGTGTGGTGCCTGAGAACAGTCAAGGAGAAAGTTACCAGTTTGTTATTTTCTGTTTGCTTATTTCAGGAAAGGGAAGTAGGGACAAAAGGCATAAAAATGAACAAGAGTGATGCAGTTGCAAGCTTGACACCGTACAAACTGCAAGCAGCCCAAAAGGAGAAAGAACATCAGCAAATCTTGGAGCTAAAGGAGCTGGAAGTCGAGGCTCACCTCTGAGCCTTAAAGGAGAAGAAAGCAGAGGCTGCCAGAGGTTTGTAGCTTGACATCAGCATCACAGTGTGAGAAACCTCCCCGGTTGGTGTGTTTGAGGGCTCAGTGGTCCCACAGTCCAGGTTGCATCCTGGGGACCCAGTCACAGTGGTGTTGTATGAATGCCCTAAATAGAAAGGCTTAGAAAGACAATCAGCACTACCCTGATCCTGCAACTGGATCCATGTAGGTGGACCATTGTAATTCTGTATAGCCTCAGTAAAGTCAAAGAGGCTCTATGTGGATACAAAAATCCACCCATACAGATTGAATTGAGGGATGAAGGCTCATATTAGTAACAATTTTTTAATCCTTTTGCATGCCCACCCATCCACAGTCACTTCTTCAGAATGCAATATTCTAGCAAGCACTTTGCTAGTGATGTCACATCTTCATGTCTCTGTCACCTTGCAAGCAAAGGGGAACCAGCAGAGGCCCAGATCTTCACTATTTGTATCTGCCTCCTTCTTACTCTGGGGACTCCCAGCTTGGAGAATTCTCCTCCTCTCAGTTGCTGGTGCTGCTCCACCCACTGGCAGGAAGACCTGAAGTCTCAAATACTCCAGCCACATTCAGCCCCTCCAGCTGGTCCCACTGCAAGTCCCGCCCCCCTTCTAATTCCTGTTTAGCTTCTGTAACTTGCTGCACTGATAAGTAACGAGTGTCTGTGGTATAACTGGCTCAGCATAAGTAGATGGCTGGTCCAATCTGAAGGGACAGGCCTCTGTGACGTTGTTGGCTCAGCACGTGGAGCTCGGTAAATGGATCTATTTGGAGTCTCTAGTTCAGCATCTCTACCAGTCTGAGCTGAGGTTAGAGCTTATGCCTTTCTGAGGCCATTAGCCTTGCAGCTTTAGCACGCTGTGCCCAAAACAAGGCCTGGGTCTTTCCTCTTGCCAATACTGAAGGCTCAAAAAATCATGAGTCAGGCCCCCCAAATGAGGGTTGTTTTTTTTTAATTATATTGTGTGTTTCTGTCTGGCCTTTGACTTTTGAAGCTCCTCCCCATCCCCAGTGTGTCTGTGTGACAATTAGTGTTGCCCATGCTCTGAAATGTACTGGGTAAGGGGATTTTGGCCCCTGCTTCTGGAGGTCTCACCCCATATTTAAGCAACCCCTGACCAGGAATTAATTCTACCCCTAATCTCCAGATCAATCCTGAGTGAGAGTCACTCATGGATGCTGGAACAATTGGTACAGTGGGGGTGCTGAGAGCCATTGAACCAAACTGTAAACCCTGTATATAATGGAAACCACTGCAAGCCAGCGGGTACAGCAGCATCCCAGCACCTATGGAGTCACTGAGGAGGAGCTTCTTTCTGCCTGGCCCAATCATTTCAGACCCAGGCCTGTCAATTTGGATGAATCAAAATTTTAGGAAGGCGCGAGCGTTCGGGCAGTAGGAGAATGCTGACTCCTCCAGTCCCAGAGCCAGAGTAGTGGATGCTGGAAGGGATCAGTGGTGTTTGTTCATTTGTGGTGTGGATTTTTTTCTTGACACCTACTGTGGCCAAAACACTTAATAGAAAAGGACTGTTACAGCCTCTCCCAACCCTTCATTGGTTAGGTTTGTAATGTTATAATGCCATTTTTTGCAATCCACAATTTTTTCCCCCAAGAAATTGTCCATTCTGGAAACTTTTCATGCATCACTTTTAATTCTTTCCCTCTTTCTGCTTGATCCAGTCA
>NW_020701527.1:0-24522 GCF_002925995.2 Terrapene triunguis | reverse complement strand
GTGCAGGGTGCAGCAGGGGGCTCAGGGCAGGCGGTTGGGGTACAAGGTACAGGCAGAGGGCTTAAGGAAAGGGGTTGGGGTGCAGGAGGGGTGCGGGGTGCGGCAGGGGGCTCAGGATGTGGTGCCGTGCCGGCCGCTTCTGGGAGCGGCGCGGGGCCTGCGGCACCACGGGGGGCAAATCCCACGGGCCGGATCCAAAGCCCTGAGGGGCCAGATCCGGCCCGCAGGCATTAGGGTGTGCCTGGGCACACCCAGCACACCCCGTGCGCACGCCTATGTTCCCAACCATTAACTCCTGACTATGCCCAGGATTGGGCTCCTTTTCCTCAGTTTGGGGGTCTCCCTACTTGTAACAATCATCTCCCTCTGCTCTCCTTTGGAAGTGGGGTAGCTCAGCACTAAAAGTTAATTAACTCTCTCCACGTCTATGCTGGATTTGGAATTGAGAATCAGCATCTTGTCATCTGGCCATGTGATGAAGCGTGGGTCTGCGCCTGTAGCCGGGCTGTGTAAGGAAAGAACAGCATGGCACATCCTGTATTGGGCAAACACTGAAATTCATTTTGAAAATTATCAATGAGTGTTGCGTAGCAGACTGATTTTTTTGTGTGTGTCTCATTATACTTTTTTGGCTAGTATATTACAGACTGCCATATGGCCCAATAAAAAAAAAAGTCTGTGTATATGCTGTCTCACATAATATATATGAAGACAAGGTAATTAGCACTGATTAAATCACTCTAAAACATATATGAAACATAGCCTTACAAATTAGTTAATTGGAGTTGGTTGGCCAATTCTTTAGCTTTTGGCTGACTGCTAACAAGTCAAAGATGACGTTACACAAAGAGGTGGATAACATGCTGCCACTCTGTGCACCACTTGCGCTGTAAAAACACTTCCTGTGCCTATGGGTTTTCTTATTCTTTGAAGTAATCAGAGCAGGAGTAAATGTGGGCTCATCATTCCCAAGACAATGGGGAAAACTAGCAGAGTACCTTTTCTTACTTTCTTGCTGATGTTGTGAAGGCAAAGGAAGCTGAATGAATGATTGGATGAAATTTCTCACAGGTGCAACTCTGACTTCAGTCAGGTTGAATTTGGCCTATTGTGTATCAGCATTGCATTCAGAAGCCAAGAAAGGAAGTGGGTAACAGAAGGCTGAGTTCCTAGGTGACATTCTCTGGAAAGCTATTGTAAAGAGTATAGGAAAAGCATGGAGTATTTCCTATGGAACATGAAGAGTGCTTTAGCTTACTCTCCAGGTGCCTAAAGATTAGGACACAGAAAGATTTGCATAGCTCTCCTATCCAGAAAGAAATATTGAATACACTGCTTTTCTATTTATTTTTCCTTGCAGCCTAAAGGATTTCTCCAGCCAATATACTTTCTCTGTTTATTTTAAAGAACTTTAGTGTTTGCTGACAGAGGCATAAGGCCTTTTATATGCTAAAATAACAGCAATCTATCTCCTGCTATAACTCTTCTAGAGCTACTAAATCAATGTCAATAAAACATCTGTACTTAACAGTATAGTTTATAGTATAATCTTAAAAAAAAAAAAAAGATGGAGGTGCTGGTTAGGACTACATAGTTAATCAAGTTCCATTTTACACTTAAATCAGGGATTCAGCCTCTGTGTTGTAAAATTACAGCACCTCATCCCCAAACTTACAGCCCTTACTCTGTGTGTACAGAATGAATTTTCTAAGAATTTACCAGCAAGTCTGTTAATTAGCTTCAGTTAAAATGAATTAAAACTGGTTCCTTTAAGAAATTTACCATGTTTCTTCATGCCAAATGATTACAACAATGCAGGCACTTCAAACTTCCCATATAACTAAAATTAATTAAAATCTTGTGCATTACTATATTTGAAGAAATTAGGTTTTTAAGATAACAATTAAATACAATTAATAGCTTATGATTATAGAAGCAACAGGCAGGCTCAGGTTACTTTAAAGTGTGCCATTGTGACATCAGAAATAACTCAACCAATCATCTACAGCTAATTTATATGCATTAGTGCTATTGGTTGTAATGATTCAGTGGCATGAGGAAGACTGGACACCTATCAAGAACTCCTATTGGTAGAATGGGGGGCATGGATCAGTGTTCACGTCACACTCCCCGTTAGTACCTGGCCCAAGCCAAGGAAGCTAATGATTCAACTACCAGATCCAATTCGGTGATGAATCCTGGCCAGATGCCATACGAGACATTTTGTGCACAGGCTAAGAAGAAGACTGGGAGAGAGTTTAAAGATCCCATGGACATGAATGCTTGAAAGGCTCTGCATGGCAAAACTGCCTCAGCTCCATTATGGATTGAAATCACACCAGTAGGTCCTTAAAGCACAGAGACATTGGGGGGGTCATGGACTGGCAGGGCTGGCTCTAGCTTTTTTGCTGCTCCAAGCAAAAAAAAAAACCAAAAAACAAAAAAAACAGCAGCCGCAGGGAGTGCGTGGAGGGCGGCTCGCAGGGGGGTGAAGGGCGGCACCTCGCAGCCGGGCGAGAGGGGCTCCCCCCTCCGGCCTTGGGGTGCCTCTCCCGGCCGGGCAGGCGGAGCCCCCGGGGGCTGCAGGAGGTGCTGGCTCAACCGCTCCTTTAAAGGCGGCTTGGCTGGGCCGGGCTCAGAGCAGCGCTGGAGGCGGAGGCCGGTGCAGGCGGCGGGGAGTGGTGCGTCCCGGGGACCCCGGCGGCAAGGTGAGCGGCGGGGATCGCTAGTTCTTGCCCCCCCGGGCCAGGGTCCGTGCCCCTGCAGGGCTGGGCTGGGACTGGCGGGGCGGGGGGAGGCGGGCGGGGGCCGCGGAAGCGGCGGGGGGGGCAAAAAAAAAAAAAAAAAAAAAAAACATGGCAGGGCGGCTGGAATGTGCCGCCCCAAGATTGGCCAGAATGCCGTCCCTTACAATGTGCTGCCCCAGGCACGTGCTTTCTCGTCTGGTGCCTGGAGCCGGCCCTGTGGACTGGGCCTGCCTCATCTCCCCTTCATGTAGTGCCAGTCTCACTAACACCCTCTAAATGAGTGAAGGTTGCAAATTAAGGGCTAGATTCACCAGCATGCTTTGGTTGCTCTCCACTGCTCTAGTGGTGCAAAGCTGTGGTAAATCCAGCTAACGTGGCTGGTGTGCTCCAATTGCATTGGTGTACCAGTGAATCTGATCTTAAAAAGTAAAAGAAATTATTCAAAGTCTAATTATTTGAAGCTATTTAGTATCACATAGTAGCATTCTCTTTGGGTTTCTTAAGTGTTCGTATGAATTTTTAAATTATTTTAAAAGTTAAAGAAATTTGAGATAAAAAAACCACTTAAAATCGAGTTAAGGCGGAGAGTATATATCAGTAACTTTAAGGTTAAAAAAAATTATAGGGATTATAAACCCATGAAATTGAATTAAAGTTACACTTAAAAGAAATCCAAACACACTAAGGAATCAAAACAGTAACTGCCTGTCAGGAACGAGGGCAAGCAGCCAAGCCTGGCACTTACAGCTACAGCAGAACTGCCTGATTGGCTGAAGGGAACCAGCCGCACAGGTTACTAGCTGCTCAGCACTTACACTGTCTGGTTTGTTCCCAGCCTTGCTCCAGCCCTGCTCTGGCTTTTGGTTCCGGCTCCTTCTGTGACCCTAAGCTCTTGTTAATAGTGCCTGATTCTTGCTCTAACCACATTCCAGTTGCTGGCACTGCACTGTGATGCCACAAAGGGGAAGGAGGTGGCATATGGGGGGGGGAAATAACATCTTTCAGAAAAGTCAGTTTACTCTAATCTTGATCTACAAACACTAAAATGCCTTAGTAATAATTCTTTGGTTATTGCACGTCAGTTCTAAGTGACAGACAATGCTGTGGGATTAAGTCCTTTAATAAAAATGACTTTCTATAACCTTTAACTTAATGATTCTTTTTTTCTGAGGTACATAAACTTTCAACAATAAAAGAGAAGAAACACAGTTTGAGTGAAATGTGAAAATTTTGGAGTTAAAATGAGTGATGTCTATCAAAATGAGAGATTTCTGATGGGCAAGGCTCTACAGGTGCCCTGATTTAGGAAAGCATCTCTAAACACATGCCTTAATCATGCACACTTTACAAGATATGCACCACATGCCTATGTTAGCTATATATACACATGCACTGCCTCCTTTCATTCCAAGCACTCACTAAAAGTACTTTAAAAGAAACAGCAAACTTAGTGGCAGACCCTAAACTAAACCATGGGTCTTTTTGTACCAACAGCTAATGCCTAATGTATTAGGTCAGTGAGGCTCTCACCCAAGCCACTGCACTTCTTTGTTATCACATTGGAAAAATGTGATTTAGTAAGAATGCTTTTTGCTGGGTTGGTGTATTTTCTTCTATCGGACTCAAAACACGTTATGAAGGAGGGTAAGCATTACGCTGCTTATTTTGCAATTGGTCTAGCTGAGTACTGAAAGGCCATAAACCACAATGTCTCTCCTACAAATGTTTCAATACCCAAGATAAGGATTTGATGACAGGCTTTCATTTCCATCTCATTATTTATTTTCAATAGTCAAATGAGCGCACAAGTGTATTTTTTTCCTACATTCCCACAGCAAGGAGTTGTAAAGGAGCATGGACTGGGACTTTTCTGCTTAAAATTAGAAGTTCCAACTATAACCTTTCTGCCGGGTATCAGTGGCAGAAACAATGCCCAGGTCCTTTTCTAAAATAAAGGCTAGAGCCCCAGCCAGAGCTCCTACTTATCAATTACTTCTACTTCTGGTTAATTAAAATAGAACCTCCCTGCTCACTTTTGCAAGTAGCCCTGCCTCACGCACAAGCACTCAGAGTCCTTAGGAATGTGGAACCAAAGTACCTTTCATTTAGGAGAAAAAAGAAAAAAACTGAACAAGAGAAAATACAGTTACCATGTATATAGATTTACAGACAACAAGTCAGTCAGTGTGTCAGGAATACGACCAACACTATAGCCCCAGATGTTAATTGTCTGGCCTATTGAAGTCCAGAATTCCTAGTCACAAAACAGCCCCACCTATTTAAAACCGCACTCACAGGACCAAGTTGACTCACTAGTAGTTAAGGACGTAAGTAGGTGCTTTCTTTGGACAGGAGCAATCAGGCAAAGGAGGTCTGCACCACCAGGACCTACTCTGATGTGCAGTTACCTGGTTCAGTTCCATGCTGTCAGTGCTGCTGGTCTCATCTGTCCTCACTGCCAATTCAGCTTGGCCCAGTCACACAGAACCACTCTATGCATAGTTCAGAATACCTAGGTGGGGCACCCCAAACACACAGGGCTCTCCATGAGAGAGATGTCCTAGTCCCCAAGACAGAGCCTGCTAGCTTCTTTTGTTGAACTTGAATCCTGTTCCTAAACTATTTCACTGCCTATGAAACCAGGGTGACCCACTGAATCCAGGATAAATCTTGCAAATTTCTGTGCCTTTTCATAACACAGTTATAGTAACAATCAAAATATAGACAAATTCCAACTAAACCAACAAAACACACCATGTGGAACTATAGGTAAACTATGGGTTAGACTTTATGTAAATGAGGCTGGCAAGTACTGTTCCCTCCCTCCACCCATAGGGAAAATAGACACATTTCGCTGTCCCACCACTCCCTGTCTCTCATCTTATGAGCCAATGGGGTACTGAAACAGATAGTAATCCTTCTCAATAGAAACAGTGTCATTTTAAAGTTAGAGAAAGGAACAGAGGGTCAGAAAACCTTGGTTCTATTCCTGACTCTGATTTCCCGTTTGACCTTAGGCAAGTCATTTTAACCTTTCTGGTGAAGTCCTGGCCCTGCTGAAATCAATGGCAAAACTCCCATTGACTTCAATAGGGCTGGGATTTCACTCTCCATTTTTATTTCCCATGTGTAAAATGGATATAACATCCACTTCTGTACAGTGCTTTGAGATTCCTTGATGAAAGGCACTAAGTAAGTATAAAGTATTAATAATATTAGTAGAACTATAAGTGCTTGAGAAAGTAAGAGTCTTAGGGTATGTCTACACTACGAGAGTAGTTCGATTTTAGTTAAATCGAATATGTGCAATCGATATTAGAAAGTCGAACGTGTGTGTCCACACTAAGGACAGTAATTCGACTTTGTCAGTCCACACTACCAGGGAAAGCGTCGACACTGGAAGCAGTGCACTGTGGGCAGCTATCCCACAGTTCCCGCAGTCCCCGCTGCCCACTGGAATTCTGGGTCGAGCCCCCAATGCCTTCTGGGTAAAAAAATGTGGCGAGGGTGCTTTTGGGTAACTGTCGTCATCCGTCAGTCACTACCGCCCTGCCTCCCTCCCTGAAAGCGCCGGCGGGAAATCAGTTCGCGCACTTTTTGATCAGTGACAGCGCGGACGCCACAGCACTGCGATCATGGATCCCGCTGCGACCATCGCTGCAGTTGTGGCCGTTCTCAACGCCTCGCAGCTTATCATACACCTTTCCCTGAGGCAGATGCAGAGAAATCAGGCGAGGAGGCTACGGCACCGCCGTGAGGGCCTGAAGTCGGAGAGTAGCACAGAGCTGTCAGAAACCACGAGCCCCAGCGCCCAGGACATCACGGTGGCAATGGGGCATGTGGATTTTGTTGAACGGCGATTCTGGGCCCGGGAAACAAGCACGGACTGGTGGGACCGCATAGTGCTTCAGGTCTGGGATGAATCCCAGTGGCTGCGAAACTTTCGCATGCGGAAGGGGACTTTCCTGGAACTTTGTGACTTGCTGTCCCCTGCCCTGAAGCGCAAGGACACCCGCATGCGAGCAGCCCTGACTGTCCAGAAGCGAGTGGCCATAGCACTCTGGAAGCTTGCAACGCCGGACAGCTACCGGTCAGTCGCGAACCACTTTGGCGTGGGCAAATCTACCGTGGGGGTTGTTGTCCTGCAAGTAGCCAAGGCAATCGTCAAGGTACTGCTGTCAAAGGTAGTGACCCTGGGAAACGCGCAGGCCATCATAGATGGCTTCGCTGCGATGGGATTCCCAAACTGCGGTGGGGCTATAGATGGGACTCACATCCCTATCCTGGGACCGGGCCACCAGGCCAGCCAGTACATCAATAGAAAGGGCTACTTTTCAATGGTGCTGCAAGCACTGGTGGACCATCGGGGACGGTTTACAAACATCTACGTCGGATGGCCGGGCAAGGTTCATGACGCTCGCGTGTTCAGGAACTCTGGTCTGTTTAGACGGCTGCAGGAAGGTATTTACTTCCCGGACCACAAGATAACTGTTGGGGATGTGGAGATGCCTACAGTGATCCTCGGGGACCCAGCCTACCCGCTAATGCCCTGGCTCATGAAGCCCTATACTGGCGCCCTGGACACTGAAAAAGAACTCTTCAACTACCGGCTGAGCAAGTGCAGAATGGTGGTGGAGTGTGCTTTTGGCCGTCTCAAGGGGAGATGGAGAAGCTTACTCACTCGCTGTGATCTCAGCGAAACCAATATCCCCATCGTTATTGCAGCTTGCTGTGTGCTCCACAATCTGTGTGAGAGCAAGGGGGAGACCTTTATGGCGGGGTGGGAGGTTGAGGCAAATAGCCTGGCTGCTGATTACGCCCAGCCAGACAGCCGGGCGATTAGAAGAGCCCAGCGGGACGCGCTGTGCATCCGGGAGGCTTTGAAAGCCAGTTTCAAGGCTGAGCACGGTACCCAGTGACTTTTAAGTTTGTGGACACAGAAGCAGAACTTGCCCCCGTTTCTTTACCCAGTTGCCGTCGACTATCCTCTCCAATCACATACCCCCTTCACCCCCTTCCCAAAAAATAAAATCTGTTCTGTTTTGTTAATGGACACCATTGTCTTTATTACTGTTTTCGCGGGAATGTTTTAAACCTGGGACGCAGACTGTGGCGGGGGGCGGGTTTAGTGTTGTGATGCAAATGATGCTTCTAAACTCCAGGAATGACAGGCTCCGCGGTGGTGGACTGGTTGTTTCAACGGAGCCTGCCAGCCCTCCTGGCCGGGACTGCGTGTATGTGTCGGCTATGTGACTGTCTTGCAGGGGGAGGAGGGTTACAGATCCCCTGCTGCGCGGCTCTGTGATCCAGGGTAAGGATCGCTGCATAAGATCTGTAACTGCCCTCCCCCGCCACCAAGTCACAGAGCAACACCACCCCCCCCCACCACACAGAACATGAAAACCACCTCCTAGACTGACCAGGATAACTAGTCACTGCACTGTATATGTGCCCTGCTGCTGCACCTGCCCCCTGCTAAAGGTGACTGTCCTGTCCAATGACCAAGCCCCTTCCCCCCCCCCTTCAGACAGACTCCCCTCCAAAAGAAGAGGATGGAAACAGAAATGAACAGAAACGTATTCTTTATTAACAACCGCACATGGAACGGGGGGGTGAAACTTGGACGGGGTCTTGTGTGAGGCGGGTAGGAAAGGACTTTTCAAATTTTGGGGAATGAGAGCCTTCTAGTGGTAGAGCAGTCCGCAGGGGTGGAGTGAAATTTTTCACGGCCCCTTCCACCCCTCCGTGTTTGGACTTTGGGTGAGGGGGGTATGGGACTTGGTGGCGGGGCAGGGCGGTTAGAGAGAGACTGCAGCGGGGCTCTCTCCTCCTGCCTCCGGTCCTGCAGAACATCCACAAGGCGGCGGAGCGTGTCCGTTTGCTCCCTCATTAGTCCAAGCAGCGTTTGAGTAGCCTGCCTGTCCTCCTGTCGCCACCTCTCCTCCCGTTCAATGTTTGCCCGGTGCATTTGGGACAAGTTCTCCCTCCACTGTGTCTGCTGGGCTGCCTGTGCTCGGGAGCATCCCATTAGTTCAGCAAACATGTCTTCCTGTGTCCTCTTCTTCCTCCTCCTAATGTGCGCTAGCCTCTGGGCAGATGTGGCTGTGGGAATTGGAAAAAGGGAGTGAATTCCTGAGACAGAGCAATGTATCTGTGAACAGAGAACATAGTCTTTCTCTGTGAACAAGACCATGCAGAGCACCTATCACACGCGCACTGAGGACAAGGTCGAATTTTCGGCCCTCGCCTACCGTGCCTGCGGTCTTGCTGTGGCGAGCTGAGGAGCAGGGCTGGACACCGGACTTTGTCTAGCTGGCAAACATGGTAAGCCGTAGACTTGTGGCCGCTTAAAACTTTAAGAGTGGCACTGGCCTCCTTTCACATAGAAAGCAATGCGAGTCTCTGCTGGCAGCAATCCTGCAAGCATGAACTCTGGCCCTGTCCCACCCCCTCGCGGCTGTAAACCGCGTGGCTGTAAACCGGCGGTTGCAGTTCTGTAAAGGGACGGGCAAGCAGTCCCAATACTAACTTTCCCCTACCTAATTCACAGCAGGGAGTCATGGCAGACATCACCCTCCTGAAGGTCTCTGCGAGCCAGAAGGAGCGGATGCTTCGTGACAGCCTGCAGAAACCGGGGCCATTTGCTGCACTGCTCTGCAAGGCCATGATCCCGGAGTACCTGCTGGCGTTGTGGCAGGGAAACGTGTCCTACCACGGGGGGCCTAATAAGCTCTCCCTGCCCAGGAACCTGCTGATGAGGCTGGAAAAACACCTGCAGGAGGTGTATGAGGAGTTCTCCCCGGAGGATGTCGCCTCTATCCCCGGTTACATTGACCAGTTCTTGGCTTAGGTGCCCTTGGAGGGACAAATGACTGCAGGGTTTTGGGCACTATAATCATGAAGCGGACATTGTACAATTTTTTGAAAATGGTTCGGACTATATATTGAGGCGCCCAAAGACAGACTAATCATGATACACTTTGCACTGATTCCCCTTTTGTTTGACTTTCCTGTTTACATATTTTGAAGCACTTTACCCACTGTTAATATTTTCAATCTTCCTGTTTTGTTGCAAATAAATGTTTACATGTTTTAAAGCACTTTAGCTACTGTTAATATTTTAAATATGCCAGTTATGTTGTAAATAAATGTTTAGATATTTAAAACACTTACTGCTTGATCCTTCCCCTGAATCTGTGTCTGGGGTAACGGCGGGGGACGGTTGGTAGGGGATCTCGGTCAGGGTGATGAAGAGCTCCTGGCTGTCGGGGAAATCAGCGGTGCCAGCACTGTCGACTGCCTCGTCCTCCTCATCTCCTTCTTCATCTTCCCCGTCCGCTAACATGTCGGAGGAACCGGCCGCGGACAATATCCCATCCTCAGAGTCCACGGTCAGGGGTGGGGTAGTGGTGGCGGCCGCACCTAGGATGGAATGCAGTGCCTCGTAGAAACGGGATGTGTGGGGCTGGGATCCAGAGCGTCCGTTTGCCTCTTTGGTCTTCTGGTAGCCTTGTCTCAGCTCCTTGATTTTCACGCGGCACTGCGTTGCATCCCGGCTGTAGCCTCTCTCTGCCATGGCTTTAGAGATCTTCTCATAGGTCTTTGCATTCCGTCTTTTGGAGCGCAGCTCGGAAAGCACGGACTTATCTCCCCACACAGCGATGAGATCCAAGACTTCCCGATCCGTCCATGCTGGGGCCCTCTTTCTATTGGATTGCACGGCCATCTCTGCTGGAGAGCTCTGCATCGTTGCCACTGCTGACACTGCTGCTGAGCTCGCCACGGTGTCCAAACAGAAACTGCGCTTCAAACTGCCCAGACAGGAAAAGGAATTCAAATTTTCCCGGGGTGTGGCTGGTCAGAGCATCCGAGCTCCGACTGCTGTCCAGAGCGTCAACAGAGTGGTGCACTGTGGGATAGCTCCCGGAGCTATTAGCGTCGATTTCCATCCACACCTAGCCTAATTCGATATGGCCATTTCGAATTTAGCGCTACTCCTCTCGTTGGGGAGGATTACAGAAATCGATTTAAAGAGAGCTCTATGTCGAACTAAATGGCTTCCTGGTGTGGACGGGTGCAGGGTTAATTCAATATAACGGCGCTAAATTCGACATAAAAGCCTAGTGTAGACCAGGCCTTACATTTCAATTCTCAGCCTGCTCACAGCAATGGAACAGATAGCAGAGGGAAGGAACAGGGTGACTTACACATAATATCAAAGTAACTCATTTTCCCAGGTCAGTTGATATGTAGGTTGCCTACCAGAGAAATCTGTGGTTTGAACCAAGTGACTTGTTTCTTTCTTTTAAATATTATTTAATGAGCAAGTTTCAGATCTTTGCAGCATTCCTTAGGACAGAAACATTAATCAAATATCATGTGTGTTTGTAACGCACAACAAAAATAAAGTAGTCCTTTTGGTTTAAAGACAGAAATATGTATACATCTATTTAAACAAGATTATTTAAATACAAGCTGGATCTCTGCCAGAAATGGAAAAAGAAATGACTGGAAAAATAATTTTCAGGATCACAAGTAGCAGTATCTGCTTGCTTAGAAGAGGAAGCTGTAATAGCTACTATAACATTTGCTGCTTTAAAAATACATATCTATTGTGTGATACAGAATGACCTACAACAATCAACATGGCAGCTCAGGAACAAGATAACCCATTAAGATTAGAATTCATTAGTTGTGATCATCTTGTTTACACTATGTAATGTTGGCTACATGGCCTTCATGGATGTAGGGTAGCAAGCTACAGGATAAACAGTCTGAACTCCTCTCTTGGGAATTTATTTTGTAAATTACTGCCATGTAATAAAAATGTGGCAGTTTACTTTTATCATTCTGTGTTTAGTTTGGCTTTTATAAAATTATTTTGAGACAGATAATTCACTTGACTCAGTTGTTTCCCATTTAACTTAAAAACAAGGGTTGTTTTTACAATAAACAGGAAAGTAAGACAAAGTAGTTTTTTCACTTTGCAAATACAGTGCGCTGCTTTACTACCCTTGACCCTACATAGATTATAAGGCCAGAAGGGACCATTGTGATCCTCTAGTCTGACCTCTTTTATAGCACAGTCCATAGGATTTCCCTGAATTAATTCCTGACCATCTGACAGCACTGCACCTCATCCACGTCACACTGACTGGGTAGAAATTAGAAATGGGCGTAAGCTGCAAAATGTGGTTCCATATCTGGGTATTGAACACACCAATGTTCTTGAGTGTTTGAAACCAGGATTTGAGTTGCACTTATTATAAAGATAGATAGGGGTGTGTGTGGGTGTGGGTGTAGGTGTGTTTCAGATTCCCATCACAAAGCTTGTTGGTTTTTAGATCGAGGGCTGTGGTTTAGGATTGTCTTCAGAAGAAACTGAACAGTACTGGCATTGTATAGCCAACAAGAGGGATCAAGTAAGCTATTCCACTGTTCAAATGTTCACAGTTTGAGGGCTGATTTGGGCTTATGGTTCAGCTCTAGATTCCATTTATCCAAACCCACAAGGTACAGAAGTTTTGGGTAAATGGTAATGGCTTGGGTCTGTCTGTGGCCAGTATGTGTAATTAGTACATATTTTAAAATGAGGGTGACTGAAATTAGGCTCTTAAATAAAAGTGTCTTGATTTTCAAAGGTCTTAAGCACCCACAAATCCCACTGCAATCGATGTATTACGTAGTTCTCAGAATAATTCTGTCTCTCAGTGCCATGTATGATGATGTAAGAGAAACACTTGCATGTCTGAACTAAACACTCTTGATAGGCTTATAACAAAGGGAACATCAGTAAAGCAAAGGTGCAGCGACAGGAGTCTACTCCCTAAACACTAGTTAGCGAGAGCGAGTGTCAGAGAAATATTCATCAGACAAATCACTGATGTTCTGTACTTGTTTGATAGGACGTTTTATATAATACTGAAATATGCACTGCCTGGTAACACAGGCCTAGATCCTCAAAGGTACAATGCTCTACTTTGCATTGTAATGCCTAACCGGTCATTGCCCTGCTGCCTAGTGGAATCCTCAGCTCTGAACTAGGCACCCAGGCTCCCCCTACAATGCATGGGAAGAGTTAGACACCGAAAGAGGGAATCCACAGAATCCAGCAAGCTGAGTGGATAACTGCCTAAATCAGCAAGGAGTGAAATGC
The DNA here is from genome assembly GCF_002925995.2 of Terrapene triunguis. Classification (NCBI taxonomy): domain Eukaryota; kingdom Metazoa; phylum Chordata; order Testudines; family Emydidae; genus Terrapene; species Terrapene triunguis. The sequence continues at coordinate 11,619 of NW_020701527.1, read as the reverse complement.
AATGGGAAGGGGGGTTAGGCACTCAAGTGGCTAGCCTGATTCACCTGGTTGATGGGCCAGAGACAGACACCATCCCCCTCTTGGGATCCTCAGCTGCAAACCCTCTCCCGACACCTAAGCCAGGTCAGCTGCTTATGTAGCCCACACAGTAGCAGCCAAAACTATCTCTATCTCCTGCTCATGCTTGATACCTGTCTCACGCTCACCCTACGCAGGGCAAAGGCCTGGTGTTATTTTCTATATGGGACAGCAGGCATACTAATACTGCTAAATACATTATGGAAAGTTTTGGATTTAACAAAACAAACCAGTCCTGCTAAACAAATGATAAGGTAATAAGCAGCCAAACCTAAAGAACTAGAAACACTATTGCTACCTCAGTCATTCAAAAATGAATCAGGCCATCAAAAATTCTGAGATTGGCTTATAAATCATGTGATTAAAAAAAAAAACTAACTTGGGGTTCCTTTTATTGGTGTTTGTGGTTTTTGAGCCTTCAGGGTGCACTTGGGCCACATTATGAAGCTTTTATTCACAACCATGAGGCTTAGAATTGTTTTTAAATGAAAGCTGAGATTCTCATGTAAACACTTAACTCCAGGAGCTGCCTCTTTAGGATACCGGAAACCTACTGACCGCTATACGTACCTACATGCCTCCAGCTTCCATCCAAGACACATCACATGATCTATTGTCTACAGCCAAGCCCTAAGATACAACCGAATTTGCTCCAACCCCTCAGACAGAGACAAACACCTACAAGATCTTTATCAAGCATTCGTAAAAACTACAATACCCACCTGGGGAAGTGAGGAAACAGATTGACAGAGCAAGACGGGTACCCAGAAATCACCTACTACAGGACAGGCCCAACAAGGAAAATAACAGAACACCACTGGCCATCACATACAGCCCCCAGCTAAAGCCTCTCCAGCGCATTATCCATGATCTACAACCTATCCTGGAAAATGATCCTTCACTCTCACAGACCTTGGGAGGCAGGCCAGTCCTCGCTTACAGACAACCCCCCAACCTGAAGCAAATACTCACCAGCAACTACACACCACACCACAGAAACACCAACCCAGGAACCAATCCCTGTAGCAAACCTCGTTGCCTACTCTGTCCCCATATCTACTCTGGCGACACCATCAGAGGACCCAACCACATCAGCCACACCATCAAGGGCTCATTCACCTGCACATCCACTAATGTTATATATGCCATCATGTGCCAGCAATGCCCCTCTGCCATGTACATTGGCCAAACCCGACAGTCCCTCCGCAAAAGAATAAATGGACACAAATCGGACATCAGGAATGGTAACATACATAAGCCAGTAAGTGAACACTTCAGTCTCCCTGGTCATTCTATTACAGATTTAAAAGTCACTATCATTGAACAAAAAAACTTCAGAAACAGACTTCAAAGAGAAACAGCAGAACTAAAATTCATTTGCAAATTTAACACCATTAATCTGGGCTTGAATAGGGACTGGGAGTGGCTGGCTCATTACAGAAGCAGCTTTTCCTCTCCTGGAATTGACACCTCCTCATCTATTATTGGGAGTGGACTACATCCACCCTGATTGAATTGGCCCTGTCAACACTGGTTCTCCACTTGCGAAGTAACTCCTTGCTCTCCATGTGTCAGTATATAATGCCTGCATCTGTAACTTTCACTCTATGCATCTGAAGAAGTGAGGTTTTTACCCACGAAAGCTTATGCCCAAATAAATCTGTTAGTCTTTAAGGTGCCACCAGACTCCTTGTTGTTTTTGTAGATACAGACTAACACGGCTACCCCCTGATACTTGACTCTTTAGGAAAAGCATCACAAGACTCACAATGAACCGTGACAGTTGGCAATACCAAAAAGTAACATTTCATTCTTGAACAAAAAAAGCTACATTCAACTGAAAAAATAATACAGTGTTTGTTCTACACAAAGCTGAGCAAAATGTGATATTTCTACCCCTGTGTCTCTTTACAGTCTGGAAGCGGCACCAAGATTAGAAGCACAGATGTGGGGGGGAGGAAGTGTTAGGATTTAAGCTTATTGTAATACTTACCGTGATCTGTGTCTTCTTTAAAGACAGTTGTGGTGGGACAGGCTTCTAGGCCAGCCAGGAAGAGGTTAATAACCTCTCGGGGCACAGTCAACTCCAACCCAATACATCCGTGAGAAGGCAACTCCCTACAAGGAAGGATTCCAGCTTAATAACCAGCAGTACTTACAAGGAAGCTAGAGCTAGATCCCAGAGCAGAGAGTGCTAATTAAGTAAGTGGCTGAAGATAACCTGTTGCCTGACTTCCTGTATAAATAGAGGAATCTTCTTTACTTTAGTTTCTTTTTCTTCGGAGCCTAGAAAGCTCTATGTAGGCCCTTAAGCTGACAAAGGGTTAGAAATGTAGCCCTATCTCAGAGACATTTGCACTATTGTTCCTCTAAGGAGAGAGGGGTGACCCTACACTATGAGAGTGCTCAACCTTGCCTTTTTCATGTGGACTAAGGTTAACTCCCAGAAAGAGGGAGAATTGCCTCCCCTGATACTTGTAGGTAGAGAGATATAGCCCCTTTCCAGGGTGACTCTATAGCAAGTGCTGCTGTAACAGGAAACTGTTGAGGACAGAGGAAGTGCCAGTATCCATGGCAATGGGATGCTTTAAAGGTAAAGCCTGTGACAGGTTTAATAGTGACTGCAGCTGATAATTCTAGAGCAGGGGTTCTCAACCTTTTTCTTTCTGAGGCCTCCCAACATACTATAAATACTCCAGGGCCCAATGTGTGTGGGCCTCTGGGCTTCAGCCACAAAATGGGGGGTGCTCAGGACTTCAGCCATGAAGTGGGGGGTGGGGAAGAGACTTGGGGCTTCAGCTGCTGGGACTCAGGGCTTCTGCCCTATGGGGTGCCAGGGCTTAGGCCTCAGGGGCCAAGCTCCCAGCTTTAGCCCCACATGGGGGTGGACTTGTGGATTCTGCCTTGTGGGGGCACCAGGGCTTAGAGCTCTGGGCTTTCAGCCCCCTGGGGGGTATTGAAGCATTTAAGCCCCACAGGGGGTATGGGGCCCCTGAAACCAGCTTGCAGACCCTGATTGAGAACTGCTGCTCTAGAGAATGCTCAAGACACTGATGTGTTGTCTGAATTTTTTTTTTGGCGCCTTTTTTCATCCTGAAAGTTCAAATACTGTAGAATGGCTGTGAATGTTTAACCGTACAAAGCAGTTCTTTGTTGCAGGGGTTTCTTATGAAAACTGACCGTGATCAATGAGGAACCTGTGTTGAATGTTTTCAAGACCGTTTGTTTCATTTTTCAACTTTTTAAAAAAAGCTTTAGCTCTCTCTAAGGATCTTTACCACTTATGTGCTGTGAGTAGTTCAGTTGACTTTGTCTAAAGTTGTCCATACCTCTAGACACGGTAACATATGTAACTAGTTACTTCACTGATGATCCTCCATGCGTGTGATTAACTTTAAATACAAATAGTCCCATGGAGGTCAGGTCAAAGTAGGGTGCTAAAGTTTAAGCTTTGTCACGTTTTGCAGTATTAGGGCTTTATGCAGAAAAGTGTCTCCCAATGAACCAGCCCTTTTCCCCTTCCTTTTCTCTTCTCTCCTCTCCCCTGCCAAAAGACACAGAAAAAGCTGTTGTAGTGGTCAAATTCATATGAGCCCCTGATTTAATAGGGGTGTGATGTGTCCTACGAATGTGTAGGTTTTCACTGGCTCTAGGGTTGTTGCCTGTTTTATAGGTGTGTAAGCAGAGGTTTTCCCATGGTCACAAGCATGTCAGAGGTAAAGCTGTCAATGAAGAGGGATATGACCTGTGATCTTTTGCAGGGTGTAGAATATTGTTAGGCTGAGAGATGCTAATGGCTGCCATAAAGGAAGTTTTGGCTCCCATGTCCATCCCAGACCCCACTAAAGCCAATGGGTGTGCCCTGAACTCTTTTTGGCTCAACAGAAGGAGCCATTGGTCAGCCCCCTATAGTAAAGACTGCTGAAGGTGGGAATTTCCTGAGGTTAAAGCTATGTGGCAGGTCAGAGTTAAGACATGCAGACTAAGGTGTTTCCCCTCATTGCAAACACAGGGACTCCTATCAGTTGCAAGCTGCCTGCATTGGAAGTAGAAAGCTAGGAGAAGGAGTTCAGTGTGACCCTAATAGGAAGGAGCAGTACAAGGCTTCTGGGGCCTAGCGCTTTCTGGAGTGAAGACTTCAGGATTTCTGGGCAAAAACTACCTGCTTTGTGTCATTCTTCAGCCCAAGAATGCCTCGTCGTATCATCCTCGATTTCCCACTTAACAGAAATAACCCTTCAAGACCCAGAATACCAGCCACCTGCTCAGTCAAAAAGGCACCAATACTTCGTTCCATTTGGTTAAGAAAATAACATTGGCAACAGCACCATGAAAAGACTGTAGCAAACAGAATGGTCCTGCAGTGATGATGGTAACCATCATGAGTGGAATCAGTAAATGGAAGTGTATTTTACTCGCTTTAGGAGTTTGAATCTCTGGTGAAGAGCTTGCTGCAGCTCTGGCACACAATAACAGCCAGCTCATGAAGTTTATCTAAGGGCTGTGACTCATGTTTGTTTTGAAAGGCACAGCACTAAGGGCCTGTGATTTATGTCTATTGTGAGAAATTGCATTGAAGTAATTACAAATACAAAACTAAAACCAATTTAAAAGGAAGAGAAATAATGATCACAGAAACCTATGCCTACCCTGCTCCTGTGGTTCCTTGTTACAGGAGAGTCCTGACTTCTCTGCAGCCCCTTTGCTGAGCTCCCTCACTCTGCTTATAAGACCCAGGTGAGTTGGAGCTCATCACCTAGCTCTTCCACTTCCCCACCTGCCAGCCAAGAGACAATTAGTCACCCCACATGTGCGGAGCATGTTGTTAATTCTGGTTTTTTCCTTCTCTAGCAGAGGATGGGAATTCACCCCATCACTAAGGCCTGGTCTACACTACGAGTTTAGGTCGACTTTAGCCGCGTTAAATCGACTTAAGCCTGGACACGTTTACACTACGAAGCCCTTTCTGTCGACTTAAAGGGCCCTTTAAACCGGTTTCCTAACACCACCTCGACAAGGGGATTAGCGATAAAATCGGCCTTAGGGGGTCGGAATTGGGTTAGTGTGGACGGAATTCGACATTACTGGCCTCCGGGAGCTATCCCACAGTGCTTCATTGTGACCGCTCTGGACAGCACTCTCATCTCAGATGCACTGGCCAGGTAGACAGGAAAAGCCCCGCGAACGTTTGAATTTCATTTCCTGTTTGCTCAGCGTGGAGAGCACAGGTGACCATGCAGAGCCCATCAGCACAGGTAACCATGATGGAGTCCCAGTCCCAGTCCCAGGATCGCAGAAGAGCTCCAGCCTGGACCGAACGGGAGGTACAGGATCTGATCGCCATCTGGGGAGATGAAGCAGTGCTCGCCGAACTCCGAAACAGTAAAAGAAACGGCAAAACATTAGAAAAGATCTCCAAGGCCATGAAGGACAGAGGCCATAACAGGGACGCGCGGCAGTGCCGCGTGAAAATTAAGGAGCTAAGGCAAGCCTACCACAAAGTCAGAGACGCAAACGGAAGGTCCGGGGCAGAGCCGCAAACATGCCGCTACTACGCGGAGCTGCATGCCATTCTAGGGCGTGCAGCCACCACTAGCCCAAGCGTGTTCTATGAGTCCCTCTCTGCAAACGGGGAAGCGGGTTCGGCGGACGAGGAAGATGAGGATGGAGAGAACATAGATAGCTCACAGCAGCAAGGAAGCGGAGAAACCAGTTACCCCAACAGCCAGGATATGTTTGTCACCCTGGACCTGGAAACAGTAACCCCCGAACTGACCCAAGACCCTGAGGGCACACAGGGGACCTCTGGTGAGTGTACCTTTGCAAAAATTACACATGGTTTAAAAACAAGCGTGTTTAATGATTAATGATTAATTTGCCCTGGCAATCGCGGCCAGTACAGCTACTGGAAAAGTCTGTTAACGTGTATGGGGATGGAGCGGAAATCCTCCAGGGACATCTCCAGAAAGCTCTCCTTCATGTACTCCCAAAGCCTTTGCAAAAGGTTTCTGGGGAGGGCTGCCTTATCCCGTCCGCCATGGTAGGACACTTTACCACGCCAGGCCAGTAGCACGTAGTCTGGAATCATTGCATAACAAAGCATGGCAGCATATGGTCCCGGTGTTTGCTGGCATGCAGACAACATCCATTCCTTATCTCTCTTTGTTATCCTCAGGAGAGTGATATCATTCACGGTCACCTGGTTAAAATGGGGCAATTTTATTAAGGGGACATTCAGAGGTGCCCCTTCCTGGTCTGCTGAACAGAAATATTCCCCGCTGTTAACCACGCGGTGGGGGGGAGGGTTGAAGTGACCATCCCAGAGAATTGGGTGTGAGGGGGAGGGGAGTTAGTTGGGTTTGTGCTGCATGTTAAACCTGAAATCGCAGCCCCTCCTTTTACATTGCAAACCCATTTTAAATGGCACGGGTGCTTGGTATGGGAAATGAGGGCAGAACTGTTTGAAACCATCCCCACATGTTAAGAAGGTTAAAAAAGCCCAAAGACTATATGTCTTACCATGGCTGCCTGCAAGCTGAAATCTGTGTCCTGGCACTGCGTGAGTGATCTCTCACACCAAACCAGGAGACTCTCAATATAAGAGGAAAAATGCGACCTTGTAACGAAAGCACATGTGCTGTGTGATGTTGTGAACAGCAAAATCTAACGTGAAAGAGTCTACCCATTGTTCTCTAAAATGTATCTTTTTTAACAACCTCTCCCTTCTCCACCAGCTGCAAATCTTACTCCTTCGCAGAGGCTAGTGAATATTCGAAGAAGGAAGCGAAGGACGCGTGACGAAATGTTTACTGAACTTCAGACTGCCTCCCACGCTGACAGAGCACAGCTGAATGCGTGGAGGCAGTCAATGACTGATTTTAAAAAAGCCCAATATGAGCGAGAGGAGAGGTGGCGTGCTGAATCGCGGGCTGAAGAGGAGAAGTTGCGTGCTGAAACGCGAGCTGAAGAGGAGAGGTGGCGTCAACTTGTAATCAGAAAGCAAGAGTCGATGCTCCGGCTGCTGGAGCATCAAAGTGATATGCTCCTGCGTATGGTTGAGCTGCAGGAAAGGCAGCAGGAGCAGAGAACGCCGCTACAGCCCCTCTGTAACCAGCAGCCCTCCTCCCCAAGTCCCATTGCCTCCTCACCCAGACGCCCAAGAACACGGTGGGGGGGCCTTCGGCCACCCACTCACTCCACCCTAGATGATTTCCATAGCAATAAGTTTTAAAGTTTTAAATTGGAGTGTGTCCTTTTCCTTCCCTCCTCCCCCACCCATCCCGGGCTACCTTTCCAATTATCCCCCTAGTTGTGTGCTGAAGTAATAAAGAATGCATGAATGTGAAGCAACAATGACTTTATTGCCTCTGCAAGTGGTGCTCGAAGGGGGGAGGGTAGTAGGGGAGGGTGGGGTGGTTGGTTTGCAGGGAAGTAGAGTTAACAGGGTGGTGGGGGAGGGGCAGAGGGTTCATCAAGGAGCAACAAACAGAAGTTTCACTCCGTAGCCTGGCCAGTCACAAAACTGGTTTTCAACGCTTCTCTGATGCGCACCGCGCCCTGCTGTGCTCCTCTAACCGCCCTGGTGTCTGGCTGCGCGTAATCAGCGGCCAGGCGATTTGCCTCAACCTCCCACCCCGCCATAAATGTCTCCCCCTTACTTTCACATATATTGTGGAGCGCACAGCAAGCAGCAATAACAATGGGGAGATTCTTTTCGCTAAGGTCTGAGCGAGTCAGTAAGCTGCGCCAGCGCGCTTTTAAACGGCCAAATGCACATTCCACCACCATTCGGCACTTGCTCAGCCTGTAGTTGAACAGGTCCTGACTGCTGTCCAGGCTGCCTGTGTATGGCTTCATGAGCCATGGCATTAAGGGGTAGGCTGGGTCCCCAAGGATCACGATAGGCATTTCAACATCCCCAATGGTTATTTTCTGGTCCGGGAAGAAAGTCCCTTCCTCCAGCTTTCGAAACAGAAGAGACTGCCTGAAGACGCGAGCATCATGTACCCTTCCCGGCCAGCCCACGTTGATGTCGGTGAAACGTCCCTTGTGATCCACCAGGGCTTGCAGCAGCATTGAAAAGTACCCCTTGCGGTTTATGTAGTCGGCGGCTTGGTGCGCCGGTGCCAAGATAGGGATATGGGTTCCGTCTATGGCCCCACCACAGTTTGGGAATCCCATTGCAGCAAAGCCATCCACTATGGTCTGCACGTTTCCCAGAGTCACTACCCTTGATATCACCAGGTCTCTCATTGCCCTGGCAACTTGGATCACAGCAGCCCCCACAGTAGATTTGCCCACTCCAAATTGATTCCCGACTGACCGGTAGCTGTCTGGCGTTGCAAGCTTCCACAGGGCTATCGCCACTCGCTTCTCCACTGTGAGGGCTGCTCTCATCCTGGTATTCTGGCGCTTCAGGGCAGGGGAAAGCAAGTCACAAAGTTCCATGAAAGTGCCCTTACGCATGCGAAAGTTTCGCAGCCACTGGGCATCGTCCCAGACCTGCAACACGATGCGGTCCCACCACTCTGTGCTTGTTTCCCGGGCCCAGAATCGGCGGTCCACGGCATGAACCTGCCCCAGTAACACCAAGATTTCCACATTGCTGGGGCCTGTGCCTTGTGAGAGGTCCATGTCAATTTCCTCATCACTATCGTCGCCGCGCTGCAATCGCCTCCTCCTCAGCTGGTCCTGGTTTGGCTTTGGCATGTCCAGGAGGCTCTGCATGTTTTCCAGGACAATGCGCGTGGTGTTCATAGTGCTCAGAATTGCCGCGGTGATCTGAGCGGGCTCCATGATCCCAGTGCTGGCTATGGCGTCTGGTCTGAAAAAAGGCGCGAAAGTAGTATCTGACGGACCAGGGGAAGAAGGGAGGGAGGGAGAGAGGGAGGGAGGGGCGAGTGACACCGCGTACAGGTACAGGGAATTAAAATCAAGAAAGGTGGCTTTGCATCAGGGAAACACAAACAACTGTCACACAGAATGCCCCCCCCCCCAAAGATTGAACTCAAAAGCCTGGGTTTAGCAGGAGGGAGGGGGGAAGCAAATGAATGGAGAATAAATCTATTTTTTACATCTTAAGACGACGGTGCAGCATGACTGATAGCCCTTGGCATTTTCTGGGTGCTTGGCAGCAAATACTGGGCGCTTGGCAGTTAGCCTTCAGGTCTATTGCACCATCTGATACCCACTGCAATATGACAACGACGGATACCAATCATAATATGCTATCTACTGCCCAAAAGACAAGGGGTTGCTGCTGTGTAGCAATCTAGCCCCACGTCTGCCAGCCCCATGTCTGCCAGCACCCAGATCGCCATCGGCCTCTTCTGGGTGCTTAGCAGACAATACTGGGCACTTGGCAGAAAATAGCATACTACGACTGATAACCATCATTGTCTGCCCGGGTGCCCATGATTGACAGCCGCTGCAGTACGACGACGACGGATACCAGTCGTAATATACCATCTTCTACCAAAAGGCAAGGGGCTGGTGCAATGCAGCCCTACGGCTGCCAGCCCCACAGCTGCCAGCACCCAGATCGCCAATGAAGGCTACCAGTCATGCTGCACCGTCTACCGCCAAAAGGCAGTAAGCTGCTGCTGCTGTTTAGCAATGCAGTCCCACGTTTGCCGGCACCCGGAAGAGATATGGTGACGGTGAGCTGAGCTGAGCGGGCTCAATGCTTGGCGTGGTATGTTGTCTGCACAGGTAACCCAGGTAAAAAGGCGCGAATCTATTGTCTGCCGTTGCTGTGATGGCGGGGGAGGGGCCTGACGCAATGTACCCAGAACCCCTCGCGGCACTGCTTTGCATCATCCGGGCATTGCGATCTCAACCCATAATTCCAATGGGCGCCGGAGGCTCCGGGAACTGTGGGATAGGTACCATAGTGCAATGCGCCGGAAGTCGACGCTAGCCTCGGTACTGTGGACGCGGTCCGCCGACTTCATGCACTTAGAGCATTTTAGGTGAGGACACACACAATCGGCTGCATACAACCGGTTTCTATAAAACCGGCTTCTATAAATCCGACCTAATTCTGTAGTGTAGACATAGCCAAAGTTATATCTGCAAATAAGCTGCGTCCACACTAGAGGCTTCTGTTGGCACAGCTATGGTGGTCACAAATCACACCCCTCACTGACATAGCTATGTCAGCAGAAACTTGTGCAGACCTGGCCTAAGTGACTTGCCCAAGATCACACAAGAAGCCTGTGGCAGGGCATGGACTCAAATTCAGGTCTTCAAGTCCTAGGCTAGTGCCCTAACCACTGGACCATGCTTCCTTTATTCTCCATCAAGCAGAAAAGAAGCTGGTCAAAAATGCTGAAATTTAATCTTGCCTTTTTATTCCACATGTCTAAGATTCTTTTGTTTGGTATGCTGTAATAGTTGCCCACAGTCTCTTCCTGCTGCCACAGAAGGACACTTCTGATGGGCTAAAAATATTTAAAACTACTTCTCCCTTTCAGGAAATACCTGTGCTAAAGAGAGACATTTTATATTTGTGGTGGTACCTAGAGACGCCAGTTAGGATCAGGGCCCCATTATACAAAGTGCTGTACGAACTCACAGGAAGTTGTGCTCACCATCCCAAAGAGCTTACAGTTCAAAAGTATAAGGGGAAAGAATCAATTTATTGTAAGAACTGACCCAGTGCTATTCAGTCCTACAGGAAAAGGCTTCTGAGGGGCAGATCTTCAATTACTGAAAATGTCAATGGAGCAGTGACAAGTTATGCCAGCTGACTATTCCATCTCACTCTTTGGGGTTTCTTTCACAGCCATCAAGGATGTGGTACATGTATGTGCATATAACCTCTTAAGTATGACATTGCTGTGATTTCGTAAACATTAAATGTAAAATATCAGTGATGCAACTGAGGCTTTCCTGAACAGTTCAGATGATTGTGCGTAGCTGATTCTATGCTTCTGAGCATCAATAACTTGTTTTCATCAAGAGTAGTTGTCTGGACATACGTTTCATTATTTCCTTCTGGGTGGCTTATTAACTTTTAATATTTAAGTTTTTAAAGTTTGATGTGTAACTTGGAGGCAGAAACTTTTTTTGAGTGGCAATCTTGTTCTTGCATGCCAATGCATATTGTATGCCATTTTAGGAAGAAAAAATACCCTAGTTTAACACTGACATTGTTCTCTATGTTAAAGGATTTCAGCTGGAAGACATTAAGCGTATGTATTTGATCTTTATTGGCAAATAGAAATAATGAAGAGAAATTGACATTTTCTAAAATGTCTTTGAAGAAAATGTGTTTTGAAAAATGGTTTGAGACCCATATGCAGTGGCAGTGTATGGAATTGATACTAAGGAAAACCTGCTTTTTTGCTACTTGATGGTCAAAGTGCAACTCTGAGTGTGTATTTTACAGGAGTCTGTATTCACCACTCTAGAAAGATAAATGGAAAGGAAATGGAGATTCAAGGCCTCATTCTTAACTCTTTTATGATTGTCATAGTGGGTCCAGCCCACCTCCAATTTTCCCTGCTGGTGGGGAATCTCTGCATGGCACCAGGGATT
>NW_020701526.1:0-4791 GCF_002925995.2 Terrapene triunguis | reverse complement strand
GGGGCAACAAACAGTCAGGAGCTCAGGCCCTCAGGCAGGGGCTGAGCAGACAAGTAAGTTCAGGAGGCCCAGGACCTGGCTCCGAAGGGCTGGGAGAGGGGGAGACGGCCACCCGCACGTTGGGTGGCAGGGGGGACGCAGGCCCACCCACTCCACTGCGTCCCAGCCCGGGGCCCTAACCCGCTGCTGTGTCAGTGGGGATCCTGACCGCAACACAGTGACATTGGCTCTGGGTGTGCTGCAGCCAGACTAGGGTCGGCTGCCCCCGGGCTACTTCCACACTCACCCTCTAGAGGTACCTGCGTCTGGACGAAGTATTCCAAGGAATCGAGCACCAGGGGCTCCTCTGGGTACCCAGAGAGCGGTAGGCTTGGCAGCTCCTCTGGGTAACTTGCCACAGGCAGGCTTAACAGCTTCTCCGGGGCCTGGTCGGCATCTAGCCAGTCCTTGGGTCGGACGCAAACTGCAGGAGTCTCCCCACCGGGAGCTAGGCCACAGGCGTCTGTCTTCTCCGGCGGCCGGGCCTTTAGTGAGCTCTGGGGTTGGGCTTTTGTACTTCCTGTCCTGCGCCCTGACCTCTGGGGGGCGGGCGCAAGCTCCACTGGCTCCGCCCACTTTGGCGTCCGGAGGGGCTCGTCCCCCTCCGGGGCGGCGGGGAACTTGCATACCTCCCAGGCGGGACAGGAAGTCAGCATTAGCGTGGTCCTTGCCTACCCTATGGCGAACTGTAAAGGCATAGGGCTGTAGCGCCCGGTACCAACACTGTATTCTCCTATTATTGTCTTTCATTTTATTCAGCCACCGAAGCGGGGCATGGTCGGTGACTAAGGTGAACGGGGCTCCAAGAATGTAGTAACGTAGGGCATCACAAGCCCATTTCACTGCAAGGGCCTCCTTCTCCACCACTGCGTAATTCTTCTCCCGTGGAAACAATTTCCAGCTGATATATAAGACCGGATGGTCTTCCCCATCTATTTCTTGGGACAGGACGGCGCCCAGTCCTACCTCCGAGGCATCTGTCTGGAGGATGAAGTCTCGGTTGAAATTTGGGCTGTAGAGGACCGGTTCACGGCAGAGACTCATTTGGAGTTCCTGAAAGGCGTCTTCGCATTTCTGGGTCCAAACCACATGTCGAGGACTGTCTTTGGTTAAAAGGCCGGTCAAAGGGGCGGCGACAGATGCAAAATGGGGAATGAAATGCCGATAATAGCTGGTGAGCCCCAAGAAGTGTCGCACCTGACACTTTGTGGTGGGAGGCAGGCAGGCCACCAGGGCCTGAACCTTTCCCACGAGGGACTTCACTTGTCCGTTCCCTATGGTGTAGCCCAGATAAGTAGTCTCTTGCCACCCAATGCGGCATTTTTTTGGGTGGGTGGTCAACCCAGCGGCCCGCAGGGATCTCAGGATGCCAGCTACCCATACCAAGTGATCCTCCCAGTGGCGGCTGTAGATGACCACATTGTCCAGGTAGGCAGCCACATAGTCTCGATGGGGTTGGAGGACACGGTCCATCAGCCACTGAAACGTGGCTGGGGCCCCATGGAGGCTGAAGGGCATCCGGGTGAATTGGTACAGACCGGTTGGGGTGGCTTCTCCCTCGAAGCAGGGTCAAGGGGGATCTGCTAGTAGCCCTTGCTGAGGTCAAGTGTGGTGAGGAAGCAAGCCTCCCCTAACCAGCCAAGCAGCTCATCTATGCGGGGCATCAGATACGCGTCAAATTTAGAAATAGCGTTAACACGTCGGAAGTCGATGCAGAAGCGTTGCGTCCCATCGGGCTTGGGTACTAGCACTATCGGGCTACGCCATTCATTCTCTGAGGGTTCAATTACGCCCAGCTCTAGCATGGCTTGTACCTCTTCGTCGATGCTCTGCCGCATTCGGTGCGGCAAGGGCCTGGTCGTTTCTCGGATCATTACCCCAGGTTCTGTCTGAATGGCATGGTAGACCAGGGTTGTGTAGCCCAGCTGGCCGGTGAAGGTCCACGGGAACGCCTGCAGGAGGCACCGGATTTGCTTGCGTTGTTTGTCTGTGAGGGTCTCCGCGAGCTGGGGCCCTTCGGTGTCCTGGGTCAGGGTGGCATGAGGACTCAGTTCTGGCTCCGGTGGGTAGGAGTTCATTAATAAGCCCTCGCGCTCCCGCCAGGGCGTCAGGAGGTTGACATGATATCGCTGCGTTTTCTTACGTTGGTCCGGTTGGCTGACCTCAGAGGTGACGGGCCCCACCTTCCGGACCACCTCATAGGGATCCTGCCAGCGGGCCAGTAGCTTTGACTTGCTCGAGGGCAGGAGAAGCAGGACCCGGTCCCCAGGGTTAAAGTCGCGGCTCTGCGTGTCTCGGTTATAAGTTCGTGCTTGAGCCTCCTGGGCGGCCCTTAAGTTTTCCCAGGCGAGCGCCCCGGCGTGAGTGAGGCGTTCCTGGAGCTGGAGGACGTACTTCAAGAGACCCTGGGTTGGTGATGGAGCTTGTTCCCAGGCTTCACGCATCAGGTCCAGGAGCCCCCGTGGGCAGCGGCCATACAACAACTCAAAGGGGGAAAACTTAGTCGAGGACTGGGGCACCTCCTGGATCGCCAGAAGCAAAGGCGGGAGTAGCTGGTCCCATTGGCGTAGTTTTTCTGGGGGGAATTTGCGCAACATGTCTTTTAGAGTACGGTTAAACCGTTCAACCAAACCGTCGGTTTATGAATGGTAAATAGAGGTGCGCAACTGCTTGATCCCCAGGAGCCCACACACCTGCCGCAGCAGTTGGGAGGTAAAGTTGGTGCCCTGGTCAGTGAGAATCTCCCGGTGCAGGCCTACACGAGCAAAGACCTTCACGAGCTCGCCCGCAATGGCTCGGGTGGTGTTGCTCCGCAGTGGCACTGCCTCCGGGAAACGGGTAGCATAATCTACCAGGACCAACAGATACTGAAATCCTGCGGTGCTTTTTGGGAGGGGCCCCACCAGGTCCATGGCCACGCGTTCGAAGGGCATTTCGACGATGGGCATGGGGACCGACGGGGCCTTAGGTGTCCGCGGGGGTGCGGCTACCTGGCACTCGGGACAGGAGTTACAATAGTCCCTTACTTCCTGATGCACGCCGGGCCAGAAGAAGCGTGTCAGTATCCAGGCTAGAGTCTTCTCGTGGCCCAAGTGCTCGGCAGCCGGGATGTCGTGGGCGAGTAGTTGGCTCTGGGGTTCTCCAGTGCACGGGTCCCATTCTCCCCGATAGAGCCGATCCTGCCGCAGTTCGAAATGTGGCCACTGCTTCGCCCAGTGCGGGTCAATTACGGCTCCATCGACCGTGGCTCGTTGCTCGTAAGCGTGACTGAGGGTGGGATCTGTCCTCTGGTCATGACAAAAGTCAGTGTGAAGCAGGGGCTCAGCAGCAGCTTCTGGAGGGGGGTCCACGGGTTCTTCCGGTCGGTTGGGGTCTGGTGCCTCCCCCCCCCCCCCCCCCGCGTGGGTCTCAAGGAGGCCCCCTTCCAGTACTGGGGTAACTGCGGGACACTCGTCGGCCTTTGAGCGGAGGACTTCCAGGAAGTCGGGCCAGTCCCGCCCCAGGATCACCGGGTAGGCAAGCCTAGGAGCCAGGCCGACTACCATCGATCGCATGACCCCATCCATGGTCAGCCGGACTTGGGCACTGGGGTAGGGTTGTACGTTGCTGTGAATGCACCGGAGGCGGATCGTCCCCAGGTGTGGGTCAACCTGGAGGCCTAGGCTTTGACGAACTAAAGTCTGGTCGCAGCGTGAGTCAATTAGGGCCAACGTTGGGCAATCCCCGACAACCTCTGGCACGGTAATCTTGGCAGCCTGTGGGCGTCAGGCACGGGCTTCTCCCGTGCAGACCTGGCCGAAGCTGCAATCCATCTCGGTGCAGTCCCACTGTAAATGGCCATATTTCCCACAGGAAAAACAGGGTCCGAGGTCCAAGCACCCAGGCCAGGATAGTGTTCCCGCCTGGCCCCTAGGAGGGCTTCGGTTGGTTCCTCGGGTATTGGGTCGAGGTGCTGGGTCTTGTCGAAGCGGGGCTGCAGCAGGTCGGGGTCGGGGCTCTGGGCCCTGTGACGGATTTCATGGCTCAGTCTGGGTGGCCCCCCTTTTCTCTGGGTTAGGGCGCTCCGGTCCTGGTGGGGCAGCTCGAATGATCAGTCCCACCAGTGCTTCGGAAATCCTCCATAAGTGTGATGGCCACAGTTAACGTTGTAGGCCGATGGCGGAGGACCCAGGCCCTCCCTCGCGATGGGAGTATATGGACGAATTGCTCCAGAATAATTTGTTCAATGAGCTCATTCGGGGTTCACCTTTCGGGCTGTAGCCACTGCTTGCATGCTTTCCTCAAGTCTTGGGCTACTATCCGGGGTCGGGCCCCTGTAGGATAGACCAGGCTCCGGAACCGCTGTCGAAAGGTCTCCGGACTAACGTCCAAGGCATCTAAGATTGCCGCCTTTACCCGGGTGTAGTCCCATGCCGCGTCCATGGACAGGCCCCGATATATGGTTTGGGCGGTCCCGGTCAGGTACGGGGCCAAGATAGTAGCCCATTGGTCTTGGGCCCAGCCTGCGACTAACGCCACCCTTTCAGAAGTCACAAGAAAGGCTTCTGGGTCGTCGTTGGGGCCCATCTTGGTCAATCAGATGGGAGGGGCTAGGCTGGGTGGTCCAGTGGCACCCGCAGGCTGGGGCTCCGCAGGACAGGGCAGCAAGGTCGCCAACTGCTGCAGGCATTGCTGCTGGTGGTCCCGGTTCTGGCATCCCAGCTCCAAAATCAGCTGTTGCTGTTGGGTCCCGAGCTGCTGGACCAGCTGCTG
>NW_020701525.1:0-1627 GCF_002925995.2 Terrapene triunguis | reverse complement strand
CATAGATTGACATTCATTTTATTATTCATTTCCTGTTGGTATCTACGTAGCCTTCATATCTCTTTTTAAACTCAATGGACCAAATTCATCCCTCCACGGCAGTCAACGGAACAATGTGGCATAAGAATCTGGACACATACAGTATTTTGTGGCTGTCTATATTATCAGAAATCTAATGTCTTCATCCTTCATGCCTTGCTCCAACCTGAAAGTCAGTTCAGACTGGATCTTTTGTTTTTTCTATCTTTTCATTCTGGGATTGTTTTCTTACACACACCTCCAGAATTTCATTTTTCTTTTATTAAATGGAAAGTAATACAGACACGGTGGATTTCATCCAACCAGAAGAGTAGCCAAGTAGCTTCCTCTTAGACCAACACCAGGGTTTGAGTCAGCCACTAGTGAGTGCTGCAGTGGATGGTCATAACATTCATTTTTCGGCCCCATTCAAAAAGTCTAAATTCTACCCTCTACGGGCCACATACATTAACCCATGATGCATGTTGAGTAGTATGCATTTCTAAGAGTAGGCTCATTGAGGTTAATGAGTTTCATACCCTCTGCAGACACTTTACTGCAGTACTGAGGCATGGGATGTATGCTGTACTGTAAGAGGTGTCATACTGCAGGTGAGATGTTAAGCCCAGTAAACTTTCTACTCTGCCTCTCTCATGTTAGTCCTGATGGCGGTTAAATGTCTTAAATAGTATTTTCAGAGAGAGCAGGGAATACCTTCACATCAGCAGCATGCCCTCTCCCAATCCGCCACTCTACCGACTAATGCTCCCAGCGGGCAATTGGTCAGTTTGCAATAGTGCCACATCTGCACTACCGGTATTTAACTCATCATTTTTGTATAGTACTTTGGCTCATTCACCCATGGCTACCCAACACAGACATTCAGGAGAAAAAAAGGAAAATAACCCTGAAAGTTACTAATTAAAATTTTAAAAAAAGTTTATGTTTATTAATCCTCCTCTGTCAGTGTGAGGAAGGGCCAGACTAAAATCAGAGTTTTCCCCTCATTTTGTCTGCAGACATAGAAGTGGAATTGAACTGGCATGATGTTCTTGTTAACTCCACAATCAGAGACTAAAATCTTCAGTGCAAAGCAATGTATTCTGTACAAGAGTTTAATAACTAAGCCAAACTAATACACAATTTTGTCAACAAAAGTCAGCACTTAGCTTCTACAATGATGCATGCTATAGAAAACCCATAGATATTCAAAATACAAGCAGGTGCCCATTTAAGATGGGTTCTCTTAACCTATCACAGGGCTACTAAGCAGTCCCATAAACTATGAAATTTCCACATCATCTGCAGGAGGTTCAGACATATCCCTGTAAGCCTACATCCAATATTATTCTCACACGATCCTTTTACCTTCTTGGAGACATGGCTTGGAACCAAGCTCCGTTAGTTCTCCCTCTGGTAAGCTCCAAAATCTCCATAGGCAAATCTGACAGAAAAGAAACCACAATATCCCACCCAGCCCCTATGATGCTAGGAAGAAAGGGCTAAATTATCAACTATGAGCTCATCTACATTGCTTCAATATATCAGTTAGGGACCCTTTGCATAGATTGACATTCATTTTATTATTCATTTCCTGTTGGTATCTACG
>NW_020701524.1:0-7740 GCF_002925995.2 Terrapene triunguis | reverse complement strand
TGTAATTAGGTAAGCTCCGGGGGGAAACGGGCCCTATTTGGCCAACAAAGTGGCGACTCCGCCGGGACTTCTCTCCCTGTAGAGGACACTGACCGGCGACCGAGGGCGATTCCGAGGAGTGGCCACCTCGAGCTGTTGGTTTGCTCGGGCCTCGGGTCGTCACAATCGGTCGGGGCGGCTGTGTCCTCTCTAAAGAGAACTCCTAACGACACGGAGATAAGACGGTACCAGAAGAAGGGGACGGTCCAACAGCCGGACGCGGCCACTCTGGGCGGTAAGTGCGTTTTACCTCTTGGGTTTGAGGGATAACGCCCCCGCAGTGTGGTTGGACCTTTTAGGTAATCCCTGTGTGGGAATAAAGGTTTCTTTTTGTGAAAAATAAGCCAGGCCACGGTTAATGAATAATTTCACTAACTTTACTAGTCCGTGGGCCGTGTTGGACAATTACTGGGACATAGAACAGCCCCAGGGTTTGCTTTTATTCTTGGTGGGGGTATTGTTCTTTTTCATATTAATGATATGCTGGAAACCAAAATTGTAAAAACCAGGTCTAGGACTTAAACCGACTCTAGCCGCCCCGAGACTCCTGCGAGGGGAAACCCCGTGACCAGGATATCTTGATCGCAAGGGGGGTCGGTCGAACCCGTGACCAGGTTTAATTAAATACGAGCATAATGGGGTCCGGACAAAGCGCATATGCTGGGACACCCTTGGAATGTATGTTAAATAATTGGAAGGCGTTTAGACGCCAGGCTGATTATGGAGTGGCATTATGTAAAGATGATTTGATAAAATTTTGTACTGTGGAGTGGACGACATTTGGGGTGGAATGGCCCGCTGGGGGAACGCTTAAACTAAAAACTGTACAAGCTGTGCATGGCATTGTGACTGGGGATGGACATTGGGACCAGTATCCCTATATAGATATTTGGCAGGATCTTGTAGCTAATCCCCCCCCCTGGCTGCGAGAATGTAGAGCACAAGCCATTAGGGCCTTAATGGCTCGTGCCTCTGATAGGCACCCGGGTCGACCCCCTGTTAAAAAGCCCTGTCCACCAGCTGTGATTCCCTCTGCCCCTGATCCTATGCCCCCTCCCCCAGTGTATCCTGGCCCTCCCGCCCGGCCAGAACAGTCCTCTCCCCCTGAAAAAGATACCCCAGAGAGAAGCTCAGGAGAAAGTAACAGCAAGGAAGATCTCAGCGATCAGGAGGGCTCTTCTACTTCAGAGCCCTCTATGAGTTCCGCAGGCTCCCCGGTGTCTGACCGCACTAGAAGCAAAACTGGCTCCGGGACGGCCGAGGGGGAATGGAGAGTAGCAGGGAATTATAACCCTGGGGACACAAAATTCAGTTTTATTAAGAGCCCCGTAACCGCAAGGGTAAAACCGGTGCACCAATTGCCCCTAAGGGAGACTGTAGCCCCTGGAGGTACGCTCACTATGATATATGTCCCTTTCACTACGAGCGACCTATATAACTGGAAGCACCAGAACCCCCCCTTTTCGGAGGATCCTGCTCCCCTAACAGCAATCTTTGAAACCTTGGTCTCGGCCCATAATCCTACATGGGGCGATATGAGAATTGCTCTAAATACCCTACTAACTGCGGAGGAGAGGCGTTTGGTCCTCTCGAAAGCCCGAGAGGGGCTAGCGGCAGGAGGAGCAAGGGCAGCTGATATAGCCAACCAGCTCCCTGAGACTGCGCCCGAGTGGCCCCATGACACTGATGAGGGTCGAAACCACCATCGCAGATATGCTGTAGCTATAATACAGGGGATGAAACGTTGTATTAGAAAGACTCCAAATTGGGCCAAGCTGTATAATATTCGACAGGAAAAGAATGAGAATCCAGCTGCCTTTTACGAGCGCCTGTGTGACACCTGTAAAAGGTACACAGACCTCGATCCCGAGGATGCCAATGGAAAGCGGGTGCTGATTCCCCTCTTCATTGGGCAGTCCTATGAGGACATTAGGAAAAAGTTGCAGAAATTAGATGGGGCATCGGGTAAAAATATAGAGGAGCTCTTAGAGATTGCGTTAAAGGTTTATGATCGCAGAGACGATGAGGAAAGGAAAAAGGGGGCCCGCATGCTAGCAATGGCCCTGAGGAAGGGAAGTGAAAAAGGGGGGGACAGAACTAAAGGGCAAACAGGACCACAGGGGAAGGGAAAAGGCCCCCGCTTGGGACGAAATCAATGCGCTATCTGTAAAGAGGAGGGACACTGGAAGAATGAATGTCCCCAGCGACACACCAAAGGGGAGGGATACAGAAGCAGAGTCCCACCCGCGCCCGTCTTCTATAATGGCGCGGAAGAAGAGTCGTTTGTATAGGGAGGCCGGGGGACCCAGCGGCCCCTTCTGGCGGCACAACCCGCCAGCCTGGATCCCACGGTAACAATTGAGGTAGGGGGCCGCCCAGTTGAAGCCCTTATTGATACAGGGGCTACCCTTAGTTTGCTTCCCCTTGCAGAAGCTCCCCAAGGAAGGACTCAGGGGTGTGCTATAGTTCAGGGGATAGAGGGACAAAACATAAAATTGGAAAAAACTCTTCCCCTCCTAGTGAAAGTGGGGGACCATCATATCTCCCATCAATTCGTTTGTAGTCCTTCCTGTCCCATTGCGCTGCTAGGACGAGATGTGCTTACTAAATTACAGGCGGAAATCTCGTTCAATACTAATGGGACTATGGAAGTTAGACTCCCTAAACAACAAATTTCTAATTATCAAATGGCCCTTCTGAGTGCTAAAAATCCTCCCCTTACGCAGCCGGAGAGTGAGGGAGACCAGCTGCCGGGGGTTAACTCTAAGGTTTGGGCTGAGGAGGGAGGCTTTGCACGGGCTCGAAACGCTTTACCAGTGCATATTTCCCTTAAGGAAGGAAGCAGCCCAGTCAGAATTCGACAATACCCCCTTAAGTTAACTACTCGGATCGGGTTGAAGCCTCTGATTCAAAAGTTTTTGCAATACGGCTGGTTAAGGGAGGGCACTTCCCCGTATAATACTCCGATAATGGGAGTGCCTAAACCAAATGGGCAGTATCGATTGGTCCAGGACCTAAGACAAGTTAACAAGTTAATAGAGGCCCCCTACCCAGTGGTCCCAAACCCTCACACTATCTTGGGCCAAGTCCCCAAGGACCACAGCTGGTTTTCTGTAATAGACTTAAAGGATGCTTTCTTTTCCATACCCCTTGATCAGGAGTCTCAGAAACTGTTCGCCTTTGAATGGGAGGACCCAGACACCCATTACAAGGCTCAGTATCTCTGGACTGTTGTCCCCCAGGGACTTACTTGTGCACCCGAGATTTTCGGCAGCCAGCTAAAAAGAGATCTGGCCCCGTTCCTGGCTAGACACCCCTCATGCAACGTAGTTCAGTATTGTGATGATCTGCTTTTAAGTACTGAGACAGAGACAGCTTGCAGAGAACAAACTATAGAACTCCTTAATTTTCTTGGAGCTCAGGGGTACAAGGTTTCCAGGGAAAAAGCTCAATTGGTTCAGCAGCAGGTCACTTTTCTCGGGTATCATCTTTGTCAGGGACGTCGTAGCTTGGGTAAAGATAGGATCCAAGTTATACTCGAGAGCCCTCGACCCCAGAGCCCCAGAGAGTTGAGGGCTTTCCTAGGACTAACTGGTTTTTGCCGGCTTTGGATCCCTGACTATGGAGGGAAGGCCAGACCACTATATGAGTCCCTCACTAAAGAGGGTCTGCTACACTGGTCATGGACCAAGGAAAAAGAAAAAGCATTTCAAGAGCTTAAAGAAGCCTTGGTTCAGCCTCCCGCCTTAGCTCTCCCGGACTCCCGGAAGCCGTTCACTCTATACGTTCACGAGAGGGGAGGGGTGGCATCTGGAGTCCTGTGCCAAAGGTCGGGACTGACCTGGCGACCTATAGGTTATTACTCAAAGGTATTAGACCCAGTTGCTAAAGGCTGGCCGGCTTGTTTACGAGCCGTGGCTGCAACCGCTCTCCTCGTACAGGAGGCTGAGAAACTAACCCTGGGTGGGGACACTGAGGTTGTGGTGCCCCATGGGATACCTCAGATACTGGGAACAGGAGCCGGGGAAAAGCATCTAAATCCCAGTCGGCATAGTAGATATGAGGTGGGACTTTTGTTGGCCCCTAACCTGACTTTCAAGACTGTCAGTTCCCTTAATCCAGCTACTTTACTGCCTAATCCCCAAGTTCCCTGTGGGACTAGCCCCACCCACGATTGTATTGAAGTTTTGCAGCAAGAGACTAAACCTCGCCCTGATCTCTCAGATTTGCCCTGGCCCAATCCCGATATTGAAGGATACGTTGATGGGTCTAGTTATGTAGAAGATGGAAAGCGATTTACAGGAGCAGCCATTGTAGTTAAGAGTGGAGAGGTGTACAAGTTTAAGCTTAGCCCCAATTTCTCTGCCCAGGCAGCGGAGTTGGTGGCTCTTATTGAGGCTCTCCGGTTGGGAACTGGGAGGACTATGAATGTATACACTGACAGTCGTTATGCATATATGGTGGTGCATGCCCACGGAACCCTGTGGAAGGAAAGGGGCTTCATTACGGCTTCAGGCCAGAAAATAGCCCATGGGATTCTTATTAAGACATTGCTTGAGGCCCTAATGCTCCCCCTCCGGGTAGCCGTGATACATGTGCGTGCCCATGGGAGGGCCCCTGAAACTGAGCAGCGTAGATACAATCGATTGGCTGATCAGGCTGCGAAAGAAGCCGCACAAGAGGGAGCCACGTGGCTTCTCTGGGTCCAAGATACAGAAGTCAAAACCCCTGCTCCCCACTACACAACAGAGGAAGTGTCCCACGCGCAGGCTGCAGGGGCCCAACAGATTCCCTCTGGGTGGTGGAAATTGCCAGGGGGGGAAATCTTTGTACCTAGATCAGTACTCCAGGAGATTCTCCAATCCTTACACAAGGAGGGACATTTGGGATCAGGAGCTATGGTTGACTTGGCTACCCGGTCCCTTAGGGGATTGGGTATGCATATGGAAGCCCAAAGGATTGTAAATAACTGTTCCATTTGTCAGCGAACAAACCAAAAGGGGTGCGGCCCCCCCGCCCCAATGGGAGGCCGGCCCTGGGCTGCCTATCCTTTTCAAAGGTGGCAGGTGGACTTTGCTGAAGTCCCCCCCTGTAGGGGCTATAAGTATTTGCTTGTTTTTATTGACCAACTTACTGGATGGGTAGAGTGTTACCCTACACGACATTGCCAGGCACGGGCAGTCACCAAAGCCCTGTTGCATGAAATATTTCCCCGTTTCCATCTCCCTGAAGTGATTGAATCAGACCGGGGAAGTCATTTCATCTCTCAGGTGGTTCAGCAGGTGTCGCGAGCCCTCGGTATCCAATGGAAATTGCATACACCTTGGAGACCGCAGAGCTCGGGCCAAGTGGAGAGAATGAATAGAACTCTTAAAGATACTCTCACTAAACTGTGTATGGAATCCGGTTTAAAATGGCCTGATGCTCTGCCACTTGCCCTTACTCGTATTCGGAGGGCCCCGCGTAAGGGTCTGAAACTGTCACCCTTTGAGCTGGTCTTCGGGTTCCCTCCCCGAGTACTCATCCCGGGGTATCGAGAGGATGTAAACTGGGAAGTAGGGAATGACTCTTTGTGGAAACAGGTTTCTGCGCTACAATCTGTTTTGTTACAGCTACATCGATACGCAGCGCCTTTCCAGACCCTTCCCTTGGATCAACCCGTGCATCCTTTCCAGATCGGTGATCAAGTCCTTATCAAAAAGTGGAAACGTGATCCCCTCACGCCCCGGTGGGACGGTCCGCACACTGTATCGCTCATCAGCCAGGCGGCCGTTAAGGTCCTCGGGAGCGACAAGTGGACACACCATACACGAGTGAAGCGGTTTCTGAATCCAAACCCGGAAAGCAACAGAACTGAAGAGGACAACAGCCCTCTGTCCGCTCCGGCTCCGGAAGCCCGGAGTGGCACAGGTGAAGACTCCACCTGGGAGTACCAAGGACTAGAGGGACTAAAGGGACTGTTTAGGAGAAAGGGACAATGAAACTATCCTTTGTATTTCTGTTATGTATATTCAGTTATTCATATAGTTGGGAAAATAGGTTTTTGCAACTAGGAGAAATAATAGCAGGTTCTTTTAACCTTACCAATTGTTGGGTATGTGGCGGTCCAGGAGAATTAAATGAATGGCCCTGGGTAGCCCAGCCAGTACAGCCCAAATGGTGGCTAAGCAGCCTAAGCATAGTGCATAAGGGAACGGGAAGGTGGACTGAGGATAGTGGCCCTTGGCGGCTCTATTCTACTGGAGTGGGTGTCTTTTGCCTTAATCGAACCAGACGCGAGGGAAAATATGTAGGGGAAAGTACGTGTAACTGGACCTTATCTCTAGGATTTGATTGCTGGGATCCCCACTGTCGCCCGTATGACTGTTTTAAGTATCAAGGACGATGGAATCTTACCCATGTAAAGCTGACTAATAATAGCTGGGTAAGATGCTCCTACTGGAATCATAGGGGCGATGGTTGTAAGGCAGTCGGACTGGATGGATATTTTGATGCCCTCTTTTTAAGTTGCCAGCGAGATAACACCACTAGTAAAGACCACGTGGTACGATGGCATCAGTGGGCATGGCAGCACCCTAATGGAACCCGAGTGACCCATTTTAAACAATTCTGGTCTAGTACCGATAGCCCAAAATTTGGTTGTAATTGTGTTTGGAAGACAGGGGCTGGGGCATGGAAATGTGACTACTGTAACCCGGACGTAGATCATTTCCTCGGGGGGCCCATAGAATCAGGTAACGCTCTGTATTACGAGGAGCCGGGCCCCGCAGACGACCCCGAGACCTGGGATGGTCCCTTTGCTAAAGGAATCTGGGCCTTGAAAGGCCATTATTGGATCTGTGGATCCTATGCTTATCGCAGATTACCTCCAAACTGGTCGGGAATATGCTATGTAGGATATATTAGGCCTCTATTCTTTTTACTACCTCAAAACCAAGGAAATAAATTGGGAGTTAAGGTTTATGATGATTTGATTAGAGAAAAACGATTTGTGGACTCCACTTTGACTGCTGGGAGTTCCCAAACTTGGGGAGCTCAGGAATGGCCCCCTGAAAGAATCATCAAACATTATGGACCGGCCACCTGGAACCCTAGTGAACTAGTAACAGGGGCCAGGGAACCAATTTATAATCTAAATCGAATCATTAGGCTGCAGGCTATCCTGGAAATATTAACCAACCAAACAGCCGCAGCACTGGATCTTTTAGCCGATCAATCGACTCAAATGAGACATGCAATTCTCCAACACCACATAGCTCTTGACTACTTGCTAGCAGAGGAAGGAGGACTCTGTGCAAAATTAAATGAGTCTAACTGCTGTTTACAAATAGACGACAATGGCCAGGCAGTGAAGCAGTTAACAAAGGAAATGAGAAAGATAGCCCATGTCCCAGTACAGACCTGGGGTGGGTGGGACACAGATTGGTTTACCTCCTGGCTGCCACAATTGGGATGGCTTCGAAAAGGTTTTCTCCTTTTTATACTCTTTATTACCACCCTATTAACGTTTGCTTGTTTTACCCCTTGCTTGGTCACGGTAGTCCGGAAAATGGCTAGTCAGGTTACATATCAACAAATGATGATATTATACCAGCCGGAAGGAGCTGAGGAACAAGGGCCATAAGCTCTTAAAATGTTTTTAAGGGGGGAGATTTGATGGAAAAGGCCTAAAGATGCAGGCCTCTTTCTGGCCTAAAGATA
>NW_020701523.1:0-5785 GCF_002925995.2 Terrapene triunguis | reverse complement strand
AACCCGGCCCTTGTTGCTGCCAACTTAGATGGGCAGAAGGGTTACATTTTTGGGGGCTCGTCCGGGATCCCTGGGTCAGTACCCCTCGCAAGCACCTGTTGAGTGTTCTACTGCATTGGGAAACAATTGTGGTTATATTTTGAGGAAATTACTGTTTGTATAATGGCTAATATGTCAGGTTTGTTGGGCCCCGGCCCTGCAGCCTCTAGATCAGGGGCCGCAGCCTCAGCCAATGATTGGGCAAAAGCACTGGGGCAAATATTGGAAAAGGTTGTGCTGTCCCAGGCTATGTTAAACTCTTGTCGTGAGTTAAGATTATTTGCTGGGGCAGAGGAGTTCGAACCCTGGTTGGAGCATACCACTGAAATGCTGCAGGAGTGGGCCGTACCTGATGCAGAAAAGCGAAGATGTCTAATAGAGAGCCTCAGTGGCCCAGCATTAGATGTGATTCGCACCCTGAAGCTCATTGACCCTGGGGTCAGTGTGAAGGACTGCCTAGAGGCCCTTGATCATACCTTTGGGAGCGTAGAGGGCCCTGAAGACAGTTACTGTAAGTTCCTTAATTCCCGACAGCAAATTGGCGAGAAGATTTCAGCCTATATACAGAGGCTGGAGAGACTGCTTCAGAGAGCTGTCATGAGGGGAGCAGTGACTGCTGAACAGATGGATCGGACCAGACTGGCTCAAATTGTAAGAGGAGCTCAGTATCAGAACCCGATTCTACTCCATCTCCGGCTAAGAGAACGACGGGAACATCCCCCAAGTTATTCCCAGCTGATAAAGGAGGTCAGAGAAGAGGAAGAAAGGCAGGCTGCCAGCGAGTTTTGGGAAGCCCAAACATTGGAGCCAGCCGGCACAACACCACTGCAAATGGCCAGTGTACTGATGGTGAGCACCACAGAGGAACTTGCCCAACAAATGCAGGTCCTGACAGAACGGATAGCTGAACTGCAAAGCACCATTGACCGAGCTAAGATTTCCAGGAATGAGGCGCCTCTGACTGTGGCGATGGAGAAGTCAGCATTTAGAGCCACCATCCCACCTGGGCGAAGGGGGAAAGGACAATTCTTCTGCTACCGATGTGGTCAGGACGGACACAGTGCTGCCAAGTGCCATAATGAAGAAAACCCCTCCTTAGTGTATGGAAAGCTGAGGATCAGTTGGGAGAGATCTGGTAGCTGCCAGAGAGTCCGGGGACGGGGACCACCCAGGCCTGCAGGAGTTGAAGATTCCCCCAGAAACGACCGTCCAGCTGGGATCCCCACAGGACTGATAGGGCCTCGAGCAGAGGTCATGGTGAAGATTGAAGGGGCGGAGTGTAAAGCCGTGCTAGACACTGGATCTCAAGTGACTATTATATTTCAGTCATTCTACCAACAGATGCTTAGGCACCTGCCTATACAGCCACTGACTGGCGTTGGTCTGTGTGGCCTCAGCATGGATGAATACCCCTACCAAGGGTATGTCATAGTGCACCTGGAATTCCCAGAGGAGGTTGCTGGGGTAAGAGAAGAGGTGGACACAGCTGCATTAATATGCCCTGACCCTAAAGGGACCTCGGATGTGTCTGTGCTGATAGGGACCAACTCCAGTCTCTTCAAGGTGCTCGCGGATTACTGCAGACGACGGGCTGGGGACCAGTACCTGAATACCCTGATGATCCATACGCTTTGTGCTGAAGCCTATAGGAAGATTGAGGGTGCTAAAAAGGAGACATCTGAGCTACCCATTGGGGCGCTGAAGTACATGGGCACAACCCCCTTAGTAGTGCCTGCAAGGACAGAGCAGGAAGTGCTTGTCATGAGTACCCGGCTGAAAGGCAGTAAAGGGGCATTAGCAATGGTAGAGCAGCCAGTTGAAGGAGAGCTCCCGGAAGGAGTGCTGGTCCCCAGTGGAGTCATAACCCTACCTGCTGAAGCCCAGGGAAAGGTGACTATACTGATTGCTAATGAAACAAGTCGAGATGTTGTTGTGAAGAAAGGACAGAAGATAGCAGACCTCTTCGAGCCTGAATCAATTGTAAAACCCCAGTGTGAGACTCAAGTTCCCACAATAGACCCAGCAAAGTTTGACTTTGGAGATTCACCGTTGTCCGAGGAGTGGAAAGATCGCCTGAGGAGGAAACTTTGTGAAAGATCCAAGGTGTTCTCATTGCATGAGTGGGATGTGGGATGTGCAAAAGGAGTAGAGCACAACATCAGACTACATGACTCTCGACCTTTCAGGGAGAGATCTAGGAGGATTGCCCTCTCCGAGATGGAAGATGTGCGACAACATCTTCAGGAGCTGTCTGCGAATGGCATCATTACAGAGTCCCGCAGCCCATACGCCTCACCCATTGTGGTGGTCCGTAAAAAGAATGGGAAAATCCGGATGTGTATTGACTACCGCACCCTCAACCGCCGTACTGTGGTTGACCAGTACACAATGCCCCGAGTCCAAGATGCCTTAGACTGTTTGCTAGGAAGCCAGTGGTTCTCTGTGTTGGATCTTCGGAGTGGATACTACCAGATCCCTCTGGGTGAAGAAGATAAGGAGAAGACAGCCTTCATCTGCCCATTAGGGTTTTATCAGTTTGAACGCATGCCCCAAGGGATTTCTGGAGCACCTGCCACATTTCAACGTCTTATGGAGAAAGTTGTGGGAGACATGAATTTACTGCAAGTGTTAGTTTATTTGGATGACCTGATTGTGTTTGGAAGAACCTTGGAGGAGCACGAAGAAAGACTTCTTAAAGTGCTTGATAGGTTAGAGGATTATGGTTTGAAGCTTTCAATTGACAAATGCCAGTTCTGCAGGACCTCAGTGAAGTATGTGGGTCACATCGTGTCCCAAGAGGGTGTGAGTACTGATCCCGATAAAATAGAAGCACTCACTACATGGCCATGTCCAAGTAACTACAGAGAACTCAAGACCTTTCTTGGGTTTAGTGGCTACTACCGCAGATTTGTGAAAAACTATGCTACGATTGTAAAACCTCTGAATGATCTTACCAGGGGATACCAGTCCAGCAGGAACAAATCTAAGACCAAGAATAAGGGGAGGTCCCCAAAGCCTCCTGTGCAGAGACACTATGGCCCCTTCGAACCATTTGGGCCACGGTGGGATGAGAGATGTGAAAGGGCTTTTCGAGAAATCATTACTTGCCTAACTCATGCTCCAGTCTTAGTCTTTGCTGACCCAAGCAAACCATTTATCCTGCATACTGATGCCAGTTTGGAGGGTCTGGGAGCAGTACTGTACCAGGAACTGGAAGGAAAACGTAAACCTGTAGCCTTTGCCAGCCGAGGACTGTCTGATAGTGAAACTCGCTATCCCACCCACAAGCTGGAGTCTTGGCCTTGAAATGGGCCATCACTGAGAAATTTCGAGACTACTTATATGGTGCTCAGTTCCAGGTGTGGACAGACAACAACCCACTGACCTATGTGTTAACAAGTGCTAAGCTGGATGCTACAGGGCAAAGATGGGTGGCCGCTTTGGCTAGCTATGACTTCAGCATTCAGTACCGATCAGGGAGAAGCAATGTAGATGCAGATGCATTGTCCAGGCGTCCACAGGCACCAGGAGTTGCTGTGATACCCACAGATGGAGTGAGGGCTATTTGCAGTGTGAGTCGCCGGGAGCCAGAGTCCCATGAGAGTCTTCATGGATGTGCTGCAGAAGCTTTGGGCCTGCCCCCTGAATGCGTGCCTTCTGCTTCAGTGAACTATATTGTGTTGGACCAATCTCCTTTGCCCATGCTCAATGCAGCGGACTGGCAGGAAGTCCAGCTGCAAGATATTGACATTCGTGATACACTACTTGCCAAAAGGGAGGGGCGAAGCCCAGCTGTGGTTGTCCCACCTAACCCGGAGGGTAAACTACTATTGAGAGAATGGACCAAACTGAAACTGATTCAGGGAGTGCTACACCGAGTGACCACAGACCCTTTACAAAAGCAACGAGCACAGCTAGTGCTGCCAAAAGAGTACAGAGCCCTGGCCATGAGGGCCCTGCATGATGACTTTGGACATTTAGGGATGGAGAGGACCCTGGAACTTCTTCGTAGTAGGTTCTATTGGCCTCGGATGGCTGAAGATGTTCGCAGGAAATGTGAGACCTGCGCTCGATGTGTTAAAAGGAAAACTCTGCCCACGCGGGCTGCATATCTGAAGAACATCACCAGCAACAAACCTCTGGAGCTGGTATGCATTGATTTCTTGTCTTTAGAAGTAGACAAGAGAAATATTGGGAACATTCTAGTAGTGACTGACCATTATACGCGATATGCGCAGGCATATCCCACACGTGATCAGAGGGCCACCACTGTTGCTCGAGTACTGTGGGAGAAATATTTCTCAGTTTATGGATTTCCAGCCCGGATACACTCGGATCAGGGGCGGGACTTTGAGAGTCACCTTCTGAAGGAGGTGCTGAGGATAGCAGGAATTAAAAAGTCTAGGACAACGCCTTATCACCCTCAAGGTGATCCACAGCCAGAGAGGTTCAACCGAACCCTATTAGATATGTTGGGGACTTTGCGGCCAGAGCAGAAGGCAACCTGGAGCCAACATGTCGCATTTCTGGTGCACGCCTACAATGCCACAAAGAATGATGCTACAGGAGTCACCCCATATCTCTTAATGTTTGGGCGAGAACCAAGATTACCCATAGACCTGTGCTTTGGTGTATCAGAGGATGGAGATAGCTATGAAACTCATCAGCAATATGTATCCCGACTAAGAGAAAAGCTGCGGGATGCTTATCACTTAGCTACATCTGCGGCTCGGAAGAACGCAAACCGGAACAAACATCGATATGATGCTAGGGTACGTCTGCAAGAACTCCAGCCGGGGGACAGAGTCCTGCTGCGAAATTTGGGTATTACTGGCAAACACAAGATAGCTGACAGATGGAAGGCAGTACCTTACTTGGTGATGGAAAAGCTAGGAGACCTGCCGGTCTACAAGATCAAACCTGAAGATGGTCCAGGGCAGACAAAGACAGTGCATAGAAACCTTTTGCTCCCTGTGGGGGAATTGGTAGACACCCCGTATGAGAGGGGCCACAACAGGGCAACCGGGCGGAACGAAGGTGCTGGACCAAAGCTGCCCTCCAACATGGACAGCCAGCCCCCTGTAGCTAACCTACCCCTATGCAGCACATGCGAGAGTGAGTCTGAGGAGGAAGACACAACCATGATGTATCCTGGGATGGAGACAAGATCTCAGTCTCGATCAGCATCAAAAGAGAGCTCCTCCTCTTCCGCCCTAAACCCCATGGCAGAAGTATTTAGGCCCATTCCTGACACCCCTGGGCCACTGGTGGGACCCCCATGTGATGACACACACAGGTTATTGGACAGTGGAGACATACAGGTGGAGGATGTCCTGGGCACCTTGGACCCTCCACTGTTAGAACTAGAACTGCAGGGGCCTATGCCAATAGCTGAGGGGCCCTCAAAGGAAACCTCTCCATCCATCGTTCAAGAGGCTGTCCCCCCTACCACGGCAACAGAGATTCTCAATAGACGAGACAGGGTAATAAGACCAGTAAAACGGTTGACTTATGATGCACCTGGGGTGACTAGTGAGGAACCAATATGTTTAGCACACAGGCTTGTGGAAGCTAGAGTGGGCTATCTGAGGCCCTTTGGAGGGATCCAGTGAGTTGGTATAATAGGGAGTGTGATTTGTCGGGACGACAAATTCTTGGCTGGGGGGAGGATGTAAGCAGAGTCAGGATGAGCTCTACCTTGACATCTGGTGGTGAATTATGGCGAGTGTGGAAAAGAACTCCAGAG
>NW_020701522.1:0-1383 GCF_002925995.2 Terrapene triunguis | reverse complement strand
TGACATCTGGTGGTGAATTATGGCGAGTGTGGAAAAGAACTCCAGAGGCGGATCTTGTTTGCATAGGCCCACCCACACGCATAGCATGAGCCCACAGCAACCGAAAGTGGTTACTTTGGCTGGTGTGGGATCCCCAGTTTCTCTGTTATTGGGGCAGGGAGAATAAAGTTTTGTTACTCTGATTCTGTGAATCAAGGCCAGTGGAACTGTTGTATGACAGAAGGACTGAGTGAATCCTTCACCATTACCTAAGTAGCATTTGCTTGTCAAGGGGCATGGGTTACAAAACCCAGTGAATTGAGAGAGGATGGGGACAGGTATTTGTACCTGATGGTATGGGCCCCCTCTGAGGGTTTGAAGCACCAATTGCACCGCCTCCTCTCTCCACTGTTGAATGTCAGAGCTAACTTTGATTCCCTTAGGAGTCTAGTTACAGGCTGCTGAGCTGAATTCACTTTGGGCCAATGGTGCACCAGCACTGGGGCTCCCCTACTATACTATGAGCTGAAATCACTAAGAGCTGAAATCACAAAAGAGCTGATGTTATTAAGAGCTGAGATCACTGAGTGCTGTGTTAACTAGCGGGGGAGCCTGAAGCTATATTGCTCAGCAGCTGGCGGAGCAATTTGTGGGGACGACTGGAGGAGCAGTGAGCGGCGTGGAGCCTTGCGGGGCCGGTTGGAGTGGCCCAAGGAACGGCGAGCGGAGCTGTTTGCGGGGACGGCTGGAACGGCTCACAGGTCGGTGAGCGGAGCGGAACGGAGCAGCTTGTAGAGCGGAGCAGTTCGTGGGACGGCAGAAAGTGGACTGGCTCGTGGTAAAGGCTGCGGCGGAACCCCCACGGAGAAACAGACGGCTGGCCAGCCTTGGATCACGTAAGGTGCCCCTTAACACCCTGCGTGGCCCCCCCCCTTTTTTACTCTGGGGCTGCACTGACCAGGGACAGAGACTTTGGGGGTTGTTGGACTTTTGGGACTTTGGGGGTTGCTGGACCCAAGAGACTTTGGGGGTGTTGGACTTTGGGGACTCTGGGTGATTTTTGGGTTGCTGGATTCAAGAACCAAAGGGAAAGGACACAGCCCAATTTGCTGGGGTGGGTTTTGCTCATGGTTTGTGTTATGAATCCTGTTTGTGGTGTTTTTTCCAATTTTGTGCTGATGTCGTTTACCTCATGTTATTAAACATTTTCTGCTACACTCAGACTCCATGCTTGCGAGAGGGGAAGTATTGCCTCTTAGAGGTACCCAGGGGGGTGGTATGTAATTGTCCCAGGTCACTGGGTGGGGGCTCGAGCCGGTTTTGCATTGTGTTATTGAAACGGAACCCCTAGATACAGAACCCGGCCCTTGTTGCTGCCAACTTAGATGGGCAGAAGGGTTACAT
>NW_020701521.1:0-1111 GCF_002925995.2 Terrapene triunguis | reverse complement strand
CTGCTCCCTGGGGGCTCACGCAGCCTCACCCCCTGCTCCCTGGGGGCTCATGAAGCCTCACTCCCTGCTCCCTGGGAGCACACGCAGCCTCACCCTCTGCTCTCTGGGGGCACATGCAGCCTTACCCCTGCTCCTGGGGGCTCTGGCCCCCCAGCGGCTGCTGGAAGGCTGATGGGCCTGGAGCTCTAGCCACACAATGGGTCTAGCAGTGAGAGGACAAGCGCCTCCTCCATGAGGCTCTGCCTCCTGACATAGGCGTTGACTCCGTGGGTGCTCTGGGGCTGGAGCACCCATGGGGAAAAATTGGTGGGTGCTTAGCACCCATCAGCAGCCAAGCTCCCAGCCCTGCCCCGGCTCACCTCTGCCTCCGCCTCCTCCCCTGAGCGCGCCGCATCACCGCTTCTCCTCCCAGCGCTTGCCGCTGCAAAACAGCTGTTTCACAGCGTAACAAGCTGTGGGAGGGCGGGGGGAGGAGCGGGAATGTGGCGCGCTCAGGGGAGGAGATGGAGAAGAGGCGGGGCTGGGGTGGGGATTTGGGGAAGGAGTCCAATAGGGGCAGGGAGGGGGCGGAGTTGGGGCGGGGACTTTGGGGAAGGAGTTGGAATGGGGGCGGGGCAGGGGTGGAGTCGGGGCGGGGCCGGGGACAGGGAGGGGTTGAGCACCGACCAGTGCCAGGAGAAGTTGGTGCCTATGCCTCCCGGTACCTACCCAGCCAACGTGGCCCAGCCCTGGCCACGGAGTTTGGCCTCCGTAGCCCCGCCCACTTGCCCTGTAGGTACTGGCTGGGGCCGCAGGGTCATTTAGTCCCCACTATGCGGCTGCCTGTCCAGTTCACAGCTGCCAACCAGCAGCTCTAGAGCTGCAGAAATCAGCGCTTGGAAATCACACGGGATGCTACTGGGCTAGCAATGTGCAGGGCTGTGTCCTGGCCAGCCCGGCACAGAGCGGTCTCACCGCCTCCCAGCCAGCAGATGGGATGGAGCAATGGAAGGCAGAGGGAGAAACATCTCAGCACCCAAGACTGGCAACAACATAGGCAGGAACTGGTTTCCCACTCGGGCTCCGGCCGGGGCTGCTCAGAAAAACGCCTTGCCTCATTTATGACCCCTTC
>NW_020701520.1:1108-1357 GCF_002925995.2 Terrapene triunguis | reverse complement strand
TCACCCCCTGCTCCCTGGGGGCTCACGCAGCCTCACCCCCTGCTCCCCGGGGGCACACGCAGCCTCACCCCCTGCTCCCTGGGGGCTCACGCAGCCTCACCCCCTGCTCCCTGGGGGCTCACGCAGCATCACCCCCTGCTCTCTGGGGGCTCACGCAGCATCACCCCCTACTCCCTGGGGGCACATGCAGCATCACCCCCTGCTTTCTGGGGGCTCACGCAGCCTCACCCCCTGCTCCCTGGGGGCACA
>NW_020701520.1:0-1008 GCF_002925995.2 Terrapene triunguis | reverse complement strand
CTGGGGGCACATGCAGCCTTACCCCTGCTCCTGGGGGCTCTGGCCCCCCAGCGGCTGCTGGAAGGCTGATGGGCCTGGAGCTCTAGCCACACAATGGGTCTAGCAGTGAGAGGACAAGCGCCTCCTCCATGAGGCTCTGCCTCCTGGCATAGGCGTCGACTCCGTGGGTGCTCTGGGGCTGGAGCACCCATGGGGGAAAATTGGTGGGTGCTTAGCACGCTCCGGCAGCCAAGCTCCCAGCCCCGCCCCGGCTCACCTCTGCCTCCGCCTCCTGCCCTGAGCGCGCCGCATCACCGCTTCTCCTCCCAGCGCTTGCCACTGCAAAACAGCTGTTTCACGGCGTAACAAGCTGTGGGAGGGAGGGGGGAGGAGCGGGAATGTGGCGCGCTCAGGGGAGGAGATGGAGAAGAGGCGGGGCTGGGGTGGGGATTTGGGGAAGGAGTCCAATAGGGGCAGGGAGGGGGCGGAGTTGGGGCGGGGACTTTGGGGAAGGAGTTGGAATGGGGGCGGGGCAGGGGTGGAGTCGGGGCGGGGCCGGGGACAGGGAGGGGTTGAGCACCGACCAGTGCCAGGAGAAGTTGGTGCCTATGCCTCCCGGTACCTACCCAGCCAGCGTGGCCCAGCCCTGCCCACGGAGTTTGGCCTCCGTAGCCCTGCCCACTTGCCCTGTAGGAACTGGCTGGGGCCGCAGGGTTATTTAGTCCCCATTATGCGGCTGCCTGTCCAGTTCACAGCTGCCAACCAGCAGCTCTAGAGCTGCAGAAATCAGCGCTTGGAAATCACACGGGATGCTGCTGTGCTAGCAATGTGCAGGGCTGTGTCCTGGCCAGCCCGGCACAGAGTGGTCTCACCGCCTCCCAGCCAGCAGATGGGATGGAGCAATGGAAGGCAGAGGGAGAAACATCTCAGCACCCAAGACTGGCAACAACATAGGCAGGAACTGGTTTCCCACTCGGGCTCTGGCCGGGGCTGCTCAGAAAAACGCCTTGCCTCATTTATGACCCCTTC
>NW_020701519.1:0-1684 GCF_002925995.2 Terrapene triunguis | reverse complement strand
GACTCCAGAACTCCATCTTGGAGCTGGACTTTGCATAGGAGGGAGGAAGCCCCAGAGGGGGGGGTGAAGTCACAGCAACTGCTGGGGGAATAGGAGAGTGTCTCTTAGATTCCTCTGCAGCAGTAAAGGATGCAGCTTCGGGGGCAGGGCTGGTTGTGGCCGGTTCCTATGGCCCCGGGGCTCCAGGGAAGTTCAAGAGGGAGGAGCTGGATAAAGCTAGCTCCTGTCCCGTAATCATCTCCCCAGGGGAGGGGGATGTACCACCTTGTAGCAAGGAGGCCACCACAGCTGCTGACTGCCAGAAAGTTGCAGGTCAGCAGGGGGCCGGGCCTGCCCTGGGGTGCACAGAGGCATGTGTCCCAAAGGTGGAAGTTGGGGTCCTGGGGACCGCTCTGGTGGGAACAGGCCCCAAGGACTCTGTAGCTGGGTGCCAGCCCAACCCGACTGGAAGGGGGGGGATTTTGCTGGCCAGTAAGAGGTCTGTCGTGGCTGGTAGCTGCGAGTCCACAGCTGGGGCAGGATCACCTTCCCTTTTGGGGGACACAAGAGTGTCGGACCCAGAGGGGAGCCCAAAGAGGGAAGCCCAAATGGAAGGTCAGGGGGGGCCAGAGAGTCCACCCACCTTTTGTAGGGAGGGGCTTTTCCAGGAGGAGGGTGAAAAGTCTGCATTCAAAAGGCCAGTCCCCTCTCCTGTGGATCAGGTTTTAAGGGAAACCTGGGTGTCAGGTCTCCGGGATGAGGGGGTCCATCCAGCTGACCCATTGGAAACAGAAAGTGGGGTGCCCAAAGGGGTCCAGAGCACCTCAGGGAAAGATATTGTTCTTGCTACACTTGCAAGAGATAAAACTCTCTCTCCAAGACAGGGGGGGGGAAATCTCTGCATGGGAGGAATTTCACAAGGGAGTGGGGCCCAGCCCAGAGAAACTCCAGAGGGAGGGGCCGAGGGCAAGCATGGTCGTAGTACACCCTGTCCTGGCCAAAGACCCAAGCACATGCCCGAACTAGAAGTCTTCCCCAAAGAGGCAGGAGAATCTGCATCAGAGTGTCTACCAGAGGGCACAAAGAACTGGGAAAATGCAATAGGGGCTAAACAAGTCAAATTGAGTGAACGAAGCCTGTCCACCGTAAATTTGCTGTTAACCTTGTGTCTTTTGCTAATCCACCTATGGGATAAAATAAAAGAATTCACACTAGTGGTAAACCCTTTAAAGACGTGGAACATACCTAATTTGTGGAAGAAGCTGTTATACATGCTGGGGATGGTAACAAGACTGCCCCACCAGCATGTTACTTTACAGCCCATACCTGTAAAAAGCAGCAAAAGCATAACAGGCCCATGCTGCCATGTAGAAGGGGAAACTGAGGCACACCGCCTCATGGCATTGGTAGCTCAATGCCAAGACACCTCCACTTTAACGGATATTGCTGCCTGCATTCTGTTAGCAATACTACATCCCTACCTGTTTGCAAGCATCTGGGGACCAGGAACCCCAAAACGGGCTAGAACCCCTAGGAGTGACATCATATGGTTTCAAGGTACTGAAAGGGAGTGTGACCAAAAACAAACAGAAATTTTACAGGTACTGCCTCCGCCATGGACAGTGTCCAAGTCTCTGGCAGTAAGTTCAGGGAGAGGGTGTGACAATGTACCCCATAAGGCTTTATGGGGAGGGGGTGCTTATAA
>NW_020701518.1:0-14960 GCF_002925995.2 Terrapene triunguis | reverse complement strand
TCATCCTCTCTGATAGTTCCCAACGAGGATGCAAAAGGAGTGAAAAACCTATCCCCTTGCACTAACCTCCCACCCCTTACATGGACTCCATGTAAGTTCCTTGTGTACATTTATTTGGGCTTCTGTGGACTTTTGGGGGCTGTGGTTAAGCAAAAAGAGAGTAGATCTAAGACAGTAGCAACATTTTAGTAGAACCCCCTGATTTGATCCTGCAAACCTCCAGAAATTATAAGAAAATGATTTATGAATCATAGAATCATAGAAGATTAGTGTTGGAAGAGACCTCAGGAGGTCATCTAGTTCAACCCCCTGCTCAAAGCAGGACCAACCCCAACTAAATCATCCCAGCCACGGCTTTGTCAAGCCAGGCCTTAAAAACCTCAAAGGATGGAGATTCCATCACCTCCCTAGGTAACCCATTCCAGTGCTTCACCACCCTCCTAGTGAAATAGTTTTAACTAATATCCAACCTAGACCTCCCACACTGCAACTTGAGACCATTACTCCTTGTTCTGTCATCTGCCACCACTGAGAACAGCCTACCTCCATCCTCTTTGGAATCCCCCTTCATGTAGTTGAAGTCTGCTATCAAATCCCCCCTCACTCTTCTCTTCTGCAGACTAAATAAGCCCAATTCCCTCAGCCTCTCCTCATAAGTCATGTGTCGTTGCCCTCCGCTGGACTCTCTCCAATTTGTCCACATCCTTTCTGTAGTGGGGGGGCTGAAAACTGGACGCAGTACTCCAGATGTGGCCTCACCAGTGCCCAATAGAGGGGAATAATCACTTCTTCTTTGAGTGCTGTCCCTGTGGGTGCTCCACTCCGGGTGACGGTGCGTCCCGGCGCCGTTGATCGGAGATCTTCGGTAGCAGTGCCTGGTTGGGACGCACTCATTCAGCTGCTGTCTCACTGTCTCGTTAGAGTCTGCCTGAGCGCGCGCATCCCGCGCACCCCTCAGTTCCTTCTCAACCGTCCTCGGCTGAAGATGGGACTCAAGGCAGTGCTGATCCTCTTCCCTGGTTTCTAAAGGAAACAATTACAAAGAACATAGAAATAGTTAGTAACATCCCAGTTGTTTCCCTTCCTTTAGAATAGGGGGGATATGATTGCTCTCTTTAAATATATCAAAGGGATAAATACCAGGGAGGGAGAGGAATTATTTCAGCTCAGTACTAATGTGGACACGAGAACGAATGGATATAAACTGGCCGTGGGGAAGTTTAGGCTTGAAATTAGACGAAGGTTTCTAACCGTCAGAGGGGTGAAATTTTGGAACAGCCTTCCGAGGGAAACGGTGGGGGCGAAAGACATCTCTGGCTTCAAGATTAGGCTAAATAAGTTTATGGAGGGAATGGTTTGATGGGATTAGGTGATTTTAATCAATTAGGCAATAACGGCCATCGCTGGTAAAATGAGGGTCTGGCTAGAGAATCTTGCCTGTATGCTCGGGGTTCTGCTGATCGCCATATTTGGGGTCGGGAAGGAATTTTCCTCCAGGGTAGATTGGCAGTGGCCCTGGAGGTTTTTCGCCTTCCTCCGCAGCATAGGGCAGGGGTCGCAAGCTGGAAGATTCTCTGCGACTTGAAGTCTTTAGATCACGATCTGGAGACTTCAACAGCAGAGTTAAGGGAAAGTGGGGGGGTCAGCTTTTGTGGCCTGCATCATGCGGGAGGTCAGACTAGATGACCATATTGGTCCCTTCTGACCTTAAAGTCTATGAGTCTATGAGTCTATAATAGTTACTTAGTTTAAAAAAAAAAAAAAAAACCTTTTTTCTTCAAGTTTGTCTCCCGCTGAGACACTTTCTCCTGGCATTCCCAGTGCAATAATGCCAGGGGCTTCAGGAGTCAAGAAATGTGCTTCCTGTCAGGACTCTATGCCAAGGTCCAATGGACACTCACGTTGTGTGAAGTGCCTCGGTGAGACACATGTCCCTGCCAAGTGTGTCCATTGCACAAGTCTCAAAACCAGGGCTTGTTGTGACAGGGACCTGCGGCTGAAAATGCTTCTCATGCAGAAATCCCTGCAGCCGCTTCAGGAGAGGGCAATGGCAAACCCTCTCCCTCACGCTCCCCGGCCAGGTCCGAACCAATTGGGAGCATGGCTTCACCCTCTCAGGCGAAGAGGCAGGAAGCCCAACACTCCTCCGTGCAGAGACTTACACAAGGGTAAAGGATCTCCTGCGAGATCCTTACCCTCAGTGCTGACAGCGCCGAAGGCAGGTGCCTCCGACCGTCCCCAGCACCTCAGCCACGGCTCCCACGGAGTGCAGAGGCAGGGACCCGACCTCCCGTACCAGGAAGGTCTCCTCGGCACTGGTCCCCTCGGCACCGAAAATAGACCCGGTGTCTGCCGCTCAGATAGCAGCAGCGGCCCTCCCGCAGGGCGCCTACAAGTGGCCCACGGCACCGGGAAAAGTCAAACAAAAGTCTGTGCACACCTCTGAGCACAGATTGCGCGCAGCAGAATCACAGCCCAGGGAGCAGCAAAAACAGTTCCTCAGTCAGGACGACCTCTCAGTGGCACCTGAGCCTAACTCTCCGCTCCTGGACACACAGTGCTCACTCTTTGACCAGCCGCTCTCCCCACCTGACCTGGCTACCTTTACTGACAGCGAGCCTGATATGCAGCAGCAGGCGGAGTTCTCCCCACCTGCCTCTCCTCCTCCACCAGAACCTTTTGCACCTCAGGTCACAGCTCACAACCACCACACCTTCCCTACTTCACCCCCCGTAGGTGGCACCTAACTTTTCTTATCCGATGCCTTGGCCTCAGTGGTACCCTTGGCCAGCTCCTACTGTCACTCGCCCTCATGCGTCTTCCACCAGACCACACGCTCCTTCTGCGCCTCTATCTCCAGTTCCGTCTACTTCTAGAGTGCCTGAACCCCCCTCTGAAGGAGGTGGGCTATGGACCATACCCTGATTCACCGACTCCTAACTCTCCATCAGCTCAAGATGGAGTCCTCATGCCTCCACCTCCACAGAATGTGGATGACTTTAAACAATTCCTGGAACTTTTCAAGAGGGTGGCACTCAGCCAAGACATCTCTTTAGAGGCAGTCCAGGAAACACAACACAGACTCCTCAAAATCCTCCAACCCTCTGCGCCTTCAAAGATCGCGCTGCCCATAAATGAAGCACTCCTAGAACCAGCTGACACTCTGTGGCAGACCCCAGCCTCTATCTTACCAACTTGCAAAAAGGCTGAACATAAATATTATGTTCCTGCTAAGGGCGTAGATTTCTTATTCTCTCATCCACAACCAAATTCTCTTGTAGGGGATGCAGCATCACACAGAACGAAACAGCCGCACTACCAGCCCACCCCGCAAGACAAGGACCTCAAACGCCTTGATCTCTTGGGACGCAAGGTTTATACCTCCTCCACTCTGCAGTTCAGAATTGCAAACTATTCCACCCTACTTGCAAGCTACGACTTCGATAACTACAATAAACTCTTCGATTTTACCTCCCATATCCCAGAGGACAGGAGAGCAGACTTTAAGTCAGTCCTCGTCGAGGGCCAATTGGTCCCCAGAATGGCCCTACAAGCATCTCTAGACATGTGGACACAGCAGCCCGCACTACTGCAACTGCAGTGGTTATGCACAGATCTTCCTGGTTCTCTGCATCCGGTATCCCCAAAGACCTGCAGACCAAAGTGGAGGCCCTCCCCTTTGATAAAGATAAACTCTTTTCCAAGAAAACCGACAAAGTCCTTCACACCATGAAAGACTCTAAAGCGACCCTGCATACCTGGGTATCTACCCATCCCTTCCCAGGAGACAACGGTATCAACCTTATCAGAGGCCACACACACAACAGTATCACCAGCCTCAGCCCAGACCATACGATATACCCAGAAATCGCCCTAGACCTCCTAGGCACAGACAAAACCAAGCGCAAACAGCTACCTCCCACCCATCGGGAAATAAACAACAATTTTGAAGCGTTGGTCAAGGGTCTGCATGACCACCCCTTGGCTCCACCACCTACTTGACCATTTGGCCACCGCCTCCAGGTTTTCCACCATACCTGGCAGCAGATTACACAGAACTGTTGGGTCCTGGAAATAGTTCAGTCCAGTTACTCCATCCCTTTTATATCCTACCCTCCTACCCTTCCCTGTCCCTCTTCAGGTACCCCTCTCATGAGCACCTACTTCGCGTAGAAGTGGCTCATCTTCTATAGCTAGGTGCAGTGGTACCTGTGCCAACACAACATCGAGGAAAAGGTTTCTGCTCCCACTATTTTCTGACCCAGAAAAAGACCAGGGGATGGAGGCCTATACTAGATCTACACCGACTGAACAAATTCATAAGTGTACAGAAATTCAAGATGATCACACTGGGCACGATAATACCTGCGCTGGAACAAGGGGACTGGTTCACAGCCCTCGACCTACAGGATACCTATTTTCATATATCCATTCATCCAGCCCACAGACGCTTCCTACGATTCACAATCGGACACGACCATTTCCAATACAGGGTACTCCCTTTCGGACTCTCCACAGCACCAAGAGTATTCTCCAAGACCCTAGCCGTAGTCGTGGCCCACCTCCGCAGACACAGGATCCCCTACCTAGATGATTGCCTCATCAAAGGCAACTCATACAATGAGATGCTACAAGCTACCCATTTCGCCATCTCTCTTTTCCACGGCTTAGGCCTGCAAATAAACATCCAAAAATCCACCCTGACACCTACACAGCAGATCGAATTCATTGGAACTCACCTGGACTCAATTCGAACCAGAGCCTCACTCCCACACAACCGATTCCTCGCTATCATACATCTCATACGCATGCTCTCTGTTCGTCCCAGGATACAGGCAAGAATTTGCCTACAGCTCCTTGGCCATATGGCAGCCACCACCTTTGTGGTCAAGTACGCCAGGCTGCACATGAGATGTCTTCAGGGCTGGCTCAACTCCAACTCCAACCCCAGCAGACACAGCCTCTGCACGCTGCTAATTCCTCCAGCGAACGTACTAGCTTCCCTACAATGGTGGACAAGACCAGAGAACCTCTGCATGGGCGTTCCCTTCCAGCAACGATCCCCGACGCTCATGCTCACCACGGATGCTTCCCTGATCGGTTGGGGAGCGCATCTGTGGGGACACACAGCACAAGGCCGCTGGTCCGTGCCAGAGATGCGTCTGCACATAAATCTCCTAGAGCTCAGAGCAGAGAGACACGCCTGCCTTCATTTTCTTCCCCTCATAAAGAACAAATCTATCCCGGTCCTAACGGACAATATAGCATGTATGTTTTACATCAACAGACAAGAGGGATCGCACTCCCTATGCATGGAGGCCATCTGATTGTGGAATTGGTGCATTCAGCACCACATACAAATTATTGCTTCGTACCTACCACAGCTGTCACAACACTACTGCCGACGCACTCAGCAGACACTTCTCCACAGAACACAAATGGGAATTGCACCCCGCGATACTACAACAGCTCTTCTCCCACTGGGGCACCCGGTCAATAGACTTCTTTGCTACAACCCAGTATCGCAAATTCCACCTATTTTGCTCCAGAGCAGGATTCGGGACTGCATCTCTAGGAGACACGTTCCTCATCCCGTGGAACAGCTCTCTCATGTACGCCTTTCCACCGATCCCTCTGATACACAGGGTCCTGCGCAAGATCAGAGACAACAAGGCCCGGGTCATACTTATTGCCTCGGCTTGGCTGAGACAGACATGGTATCCTTACCTGCCCACATGTCCGCCCATCCTCCACGGACTCTTCCCAACAGACCAGATCTGCTTTCTCAGGACAACGGACAGATTCTTCACTCTCAGCTCCAGAAACTCCACCTGACAGCGTGGTGCCTTCATGGTTCCAGACCCACGAACTAGCCTGTTCTGAGCAAGTCCGATATGTCCTCCTGCATAGTAGAAGACTCCACTCGTAAAACTTACCTGCAGAAGTGGAAGCGCTTCTCCATGTGGTGCTCAAATAAACACTTAACACCCCATACTGTGACCCTCCCTAACATACTAGACTACCTCCTGAAACTGAAACAGGATGGACTCTCGTTCAGCTCCATCAGAATACATCTCGCGGCCCTCACCACCTTCCATGATTCGCTAGATAGCTATTCACTCTTTGCCCACCCCACTATAAAATGCTTTCTCACGGGCCTACAAAATCTCTAACCTGAGATTTATCCATCGGCAGCTGCATGGAATCTCAACCTCGTTATTTGTGGTCTTATAAAACCCCCATTCGAGCTCTTAGCTACCTCATCTCTTCTTCACATGTCCATGAAGGTAGCTTTCTTCGTTGCTATAACATTAGCAAGGAGAGTAGGGGAAATAAGCGCCCTGATGGCCTACTCTCCCTACACAACCTTTTCTAAAGACAAAGTTACCCTGCAACCACACCCTAAATTTCTCCCTAAGGTGGTGTCCACCTTCCACCTTAACCAACCAATATACTTACCTACATTCTATCCCAAACCTCATGAGACTCTGCACGAGGTGACTCTGCATACCCTCGATGTCAGACAAGCAATTGCCTTCTATTTAGACAGGACTAAGTCATTTCGTAAGTTTTCAAGACTATTTGTCTCCACTACTGAGAGATCGAAGGGTGCGGCTATCTCTAAGCAATACCTTTCCAAGTGGATCTCTGACTGCATCAGATCCTGTTACCGCATTCAGAATGCTCAACCACCTGAAGGCATCAGAACTCATTTTACTCGTGCTATGTCAACATCTGTTGCCTTCCTCCATAACATACCCATTCCTGATATCTGAAAGGTGGCAACGTGGTCATCTGAACACAAATTTACCAAACACTACGCTATCACTCAGGATACCACAGCAGACACCATAGTAGGCCATACAGTACTGTTTACAGTACTCACTGCCGCAACTCCAAAGTCCCACCAGCCATAGTGGCTACTGCTCCACATTCACCTGGAGTGGAGCACCCACAGGGACAGCACTCGAAGAAGAAGAGAAAGTTACTCACCTTGCAGTAACTGAGGTTCTTCGAGATGTGTGTCCCTGTGGGTGCTCAACTCCCCGCCCTCCTCCCCTCTACTTTGGAGTACTATTCTGACTAGAGAAGGAACTGAGGGGGGCGCAGGACGCACGCGCTCAGGCAGACTCTAACAAGACCGCCAGACAGCAGCTGAGTGCGTGCATCCCGACCAGGCACTGCTACTGAAGATCTCTGATCAACGGCGCAGTGACGCACCATCACCTGGAGTGGAGCATCCACAGGGACACACATCTTGAAGAACCTCAGTTACTGCAAGGTAAGTAACTTTCTCTTCCCGCGATCTGCTGGCAATGCCCCTTAGTCCTACTGAAGGCACTGGGATTACTCATGTGAGCAAGTTTATGCTGACACTGTTTTAATGCTGA
The DNA here is from genome assembly GCF_002925995.2 of Terrapene triunguis. Classification (NCBI taxonomy): domain Eukaryota; kingdom Metazoa; phylum Chordata; order Testudines; family Emydidae; genus Terrapene; species Terrapene triunguis. Next base: position 7,569 of record NW_020701518.1, on the reverse strand, counting down.
TACTAGCAGCGCTAGAGTTAACTAGCAATGAGTTATACAAACTCCTGTTCCATGAGTAGAAAGCCACTCTATAGAGAGGAGGAGGTGTCCAGCCCTGTGTGAGCAGGGAGATGATGGGTGATGTGGAAGAAAGTCTTCACCTTCAAGGAGTTTAATTTTCTGCCCAACTTTGGTTATGGCAATGGGTTATTCTTTGGTATGTCAGGTTCTTGGCCCAGTCCAATTCCGAGTAGACAGGTATTTGAATTACGAAAGCCACCACTGCAAATGGCACTAACTGGCACCCTGTTTGGAACTTTCATTAGAGAGGTGAAGGACTGAACAGGCCATGGAGGCTGAACTACCCAGTCACCCTTTGAGGTGGTCATCCAGAACGAGGCATGAGGCACAGGTGGGAGCAATAGCATGAACCTTGCCCTGCCACAATGTGCTTGTTCTTTTATAAATCCTGACAAAGGACTGACTCATTTCCAGGGCTGTCAGTCTAGCACAGGGGTGGGCAAACTACAGCCTGGGAGCCGCATCTGGCCCTCCAGATGTTTTAATCTGGCCCTCGAGCGCCTGCTGGTGAGCGGGGTCCAGGGCTTGTCCCGCTCCAGCAGTCCAGCCAGGGAGAGGGGTCAGGGGCTTGCCCCACTCCGCGTGGCTCCCCAAAGCAGCAGCATGTCCCCCTCCGGCTCCTGTGTGTAGGGGCAGCCAGGGGGCTTTGCACACTGCCCCTGCCTCAAGCACCTGCGGAAAGGGCAGCGTGCAGAGCGGCCTGGCTGTGACTCCACATAGAAGCCGGAGGGGGGACATGCCGCTGCTTGTGGGAACTGCTTGAGGTAAGCGCTGTCCAGAGCCTGCACCCCTGACCCCTCCCGCACCCCAACCCCCACCTCAGCCCTGATCCCCCTCCCACCCTCCGAACCCCTTTGTCCCAGCCTGGAGTACCCTCCTGCACCCCCAACCCCTCATCTCCAGCCCCACCCCAGAGCCCGCACCCCAGCTGAAGCCCTTGCCCCCCCTGCACCCCAACCTCCTGCCCCAGCCCAGAGCCCCCTCCCACACCCTGAACTCCTCATTTCTGGCCCCACCCCAGAGCCTGCACCCCCAGCCGGAGCCCGCACCCCAACCCTCAATTTCGTGAGCATTCATGACCCGCCGTATGATTTCCATACCCATTTGTGGCCCTCGGGACAAAAAGTTTGCCCACCCCTCATCTAGCACCTAACACAAACACTAATTTCTCATGAAAAATGAAAATTAAAACAGTAATTTTTTTGGTAATATTTCATGCTAGGCCTCAGCTGGAGTACTGTGTCCAATTTTGGTCACTAATGTATAGAAATGATGACGAGAAACTGGAAAGGAGCCAGAGGCAAGTGACAAAGATGATCAAAAGGATGGAATGCAAGCCATATGAACAAAGGCTGAAGGAACCGGGTATATGTAAAATAACTGATAACTGCCTAGGAGGAAAACAACAATGGACAGCATGAACATGTGCTGGAGATATTTTCACCTACAAAATTTTTTCAAGTAAACAATTATGAAACAGAGGATGTATAGAGCCTTAATTTTCATATTTGGTTTATAGTAGCACATAGATAGGGTTACCATCCGTCCGTATTTCCCTGGACATGTCCGGCTTTTGCGTCTCTAAATAGCCGTCCGGGAGGAATTGGTTACAAGGTTAAAATGTCCGGGGTTTTTTTCTCCCTCGCCTCCCTCCCTCCCTTCCATGCAGAGTGCGGCTGCTGATTGGGCGGCTTGGCCGATTGACCCACTCCCATTGGCCTCCAGCAGCCAGAGCCCTCCCCTGCTCCCCCCTCCCTCTGTCTGCAGCCCTGTGTAACACACAAACCGACCCACCGGGCAGAGTATCTTGCAAACACGTGGAGCCAGAATGGTAAGGGGAGTCCGGGCGGGGGCAGTCAGGGAGCGGGGGAGTGTTGGATGGGTCCCCGGCCTCCACCTGCCACCCCCCCTCCTCGCGTCCCTCCCCTGTGGGCCCCGCCCCACCTGCCTCTTCCTTGTCTGCTGCCCCCGGGTCCTAGTGTCCCCCATCTACTAATGGGAAGACAGGCTGCCCTTACTCTGCCCTTCCACCCTAGCCCTGAGCCTCTCCAACATCCCAAACCCCTCAGCCCCAGCCCTCATCCCCCCACACCCTAATCCTCTGCTCCATCCCTGAGCCCCCTCCTGCATCATGAACCCCTCATCCTCAGACCCACAGCCCTCACCCCTGCATCCCCTCCTATCCCCAAACTCCCTCCCAAACCCCCTCCCCCCTTCCCACACACCCCCTCCTGCCCTCAAACTCCCTCCCAAAGCCTGCACCCCCTCCCTTTGCACCGCCTCCCACCCCCAAACTCCATCCCAGAGCCTGCACCCCTCACCCCCCTCCTGCACACCCACCCCCTACCCCAGCCCGGAGCCTGCACCCAGCACCCAAACTCTATCCCAGAACCTGCACCCTGCACCCCTCCTGCACCCTAATCCCCAGCCCAGGACCCGCACCCCAGACCTCCTCCCCCCACCCAACCCCCCTCCCAGAACCTTAGGCAGGTGGGGGGGGGGGGTTCTGGGCAACACCAAAATTTCTACAACCCTGCCACCCATGCGAGTGGATAAGGGTTGGGGCAGTCAGGGGACAAGAAGCAGGGGGGGTTGGGGTTCTGAGGGGGGCAGTCAGGGGGTGGGAAGTGGGAGAGAGTGGATGGGGGCGGGGCTAGGGCGGGGCTAGGGCGGGGCTTCCCCCCCCCCAGTGTCCTCTCTTTTGATTATGGAAATATGGTAACCCTACACATAGAGGGCCCAACCTCCAGGCATTGTACAAACACAACTAAAAGATGGTCCCTGGTTCTTGTTACTTTCTCTGTTGCAACCCTGTTTTTCTCCAAAACTAACCAAAAGTGAAATGAAGTGAAGAAAAGAAAGCATAAGTTCCAACTCTTGGGGAGAGTATTGACAATTTCAGCTTAGTTGCATTGTTTGCACAATTTTCACACTAGTATATTAGGCAAAGGGATGTACTTCTGGTACAAAAAGTAATATCAACGTTATGCAAGTATTTAGAATGTGCACAGGATCTACTGTAGATAAATGCATATTCAGTGACCAAATAAAAGAGTCATGGGGATTTCTTTTTTTAAATACAAACAGAATGCACTCACAATCTTTAGTTATTCATCAACATTTATGGAGACTGATTGGTTATCAGGCACCAAAATGGGAATTCTGGTTTGAAGCTGTCAAGAGAATAGGTTTGATAGCACTGATATGCTTGTGGCTAGATAAAGATGTATAGCTGCTGTCAATGATTCACTGTGTGCCATTTGACATGAATGTTTCTTGAGTCTGGGGGTATCTAGATGTCCAGGCATCTCTGTAAAAAGGCCAACCTTGTTACTCCTTTAAAAGTAAATGCAAACCTAATGGAAGCAGAGAATTGGGAACACACACACACATTCATACACAAGAAAGAAATGCTGGAGCTCTTTGTAGCAGGGGTGTCATTTCTGCTTACACAAAAAAGAGGTGGGAATTTTCCATTCTATCCTATGTACTGAGAGTGAGACACAATAGCAAGTGTTCTCTGTGGTCTGTAGTTCAAATGAGGAAGAAGAAGAATCATTTTCCACTTGTATCACTATCACTATGGGATGCACCACTTATCAGTCACCCAGAGTGCAGTGTTTTGTTTCTCTTTGATGAACATGAATGAGCCTCAGTAAAGTATCAGGCATTATGAATCATTGTCCTGCACTTTGGGAGGTGAGATTGCTGATGAGGCAAATATAAGGGGAATGTCTCCGCTGGCTGAGCTGTTAGAAATCAGTAAATACCCCGGAATTCTTTTGACCCAGTCTCTATTTGTTTTTGGCCAGATCATTAGCCAGAGACATGAACAGGTAATCCTTTCTCTTTATCCTTATGCAGGGAGAGCAAGGAAAGAGCAAATTAAGGACATTTCACTTTGGGGTAGACCAGGTCTCCTTTTCAGAGACTGAAAGACTGATTGAGGCTGATCCCCAGGTGAGCCATGACCAGAAACAAATGTTTGTGGAATATCTGCATCAGCATGTGTAGTCCTCTTAGTTAACTCAAGTTAATAGGTAATTAATTCTCATTACAGCAGGACCAAAAATGCTAATCTAGAGAAGGCCTGTTTGTGATCTCAGGCAAGTCACTTAGGCCTCAATCCAGCAAAGCATTTAAGCACTTTGAGATCCTCAGATCAAAGGCACAAAATTAATGATAATGATTATAATTAAAGAAATGTCAGACGGCTCTCTTGTGTAGCAAAGAGGCAGGGGTATTTTCCCATTTTATTGCTTCATTGTAAAATCATTTTGACAATTTACATTGTGCTATGTATACCATGTGATTTTAGCACATGTAACATTATTGCCAAAAAAGAACAGTAGGTATGTCTCATATACACATTCAGACAAAATTAGGTGACCAGATGTCCCTTTTTAAAAGGACAGTCCCGTATTTAAGCCCTCCTGCATGTGTCCTGACTTTTTCTAAAAAATGGGCAAATTGTCCCATATTTTCTGCCTCCCCCCCATCAGCAGTGGTGGGCCCTGCTGCCTGCTGGATCCCTGCTCGTCAGCCGCCCGCCCACCAGCAGTGAGTGGAGGGGGTGTCCACTGGCTGAAGATGGGGGTGGGTGTGCAAGGCTGGTGGCAGGGCAAAGCTGCAGCGTGCAGGGCCGGCTGCTTCCCATGCTGGTCTGTCAGCACAGCCCCCGCTGCGTGCCAGCTTTCAGCCAGCAAGGCTCACCTCCTGTTCCATTTCCAGACGGTGCTGGCTGCGGTCTGTGGTGGCTGGTGAATGCCGGCAGGTGCCAGGCAGCAGCCAGTTACGTGTTGCCTCTGCTACCCACCCATCAGCTCTCTACATGCTCCCCCTCTCGCTGTCCTCTCCCTGCTTTTACCCTTCCCCCCCCCCCCCCCAGCCCTGCTGCTCCTCCATATCCCCCTGGGCGGGGCGCGTCCCACTCCCAGTGCTGTGCGGAGAACCAGTCCCTGGTTGGAGTGTTCAGCTCAGCAATAGCCTGGCTAGCAGGCTCCTTCCGTCCCCCACTGCCTCTGGCTTGGCCGGCGCCCTGGGAAAGCCCAAGACCCTCTGGCCCCATGCTCAGGCCAGGAGAAGCCAAGCCCCGTGTGTGCCAAAGCTCTGCACAGCGCTGGCATAGGGAAGCCTCTCTGCCCCTCAGCTAAGCTGTGCAGTGGCAGGAGGGGGAAGCAATTTCCAGCATGTTCACACCCCAACCCTGCAGGTTCCACAGCAGCCCCCCCAGGCTGCAGCTTAGCACCCTTTTCACCCGCCCCCAGGTCCTGCCCCCAGGGAGTGTGGGGCTGCTTTGTCCCCTAGGCACCCTCCACTGCTGAGCCAACTCTCTGGCCGGATTCACTGAAGCCCCTGCAGTCAGGTTCCCTGGGCCCTGGTGCACCGTGCATCCTTAGGGCTTAACCCCTTCCTGCCTGCACTGTAGCTGGGGGACAGAAGGTGGCTTGGTTATGTCGGTGGCCAGCAGCCTGGAAGTGTTAGCTGCCTTTCAACTGTATGGGCAGGAAGGGACAAGCTGCTTCTAGCCACAGAGGAAGGAGGGAAAGAGATGAGCTCTGCAAAGACATGGGCCAGGTCATTCCTTCCCCTCCCCTGCCTCTGCTGTGGCTGGAAGCAGCTCCCGTCCCCTCCCTCCCACACAGTGCCGAATGGCTGCTGCTGGCCACAGTCTGGTGTGAACCCTGGCAGAAATCGGGGGGGAGGGGCATGTGACCCTGCAGGACCGGCTCCAGGGTTTTTGCTGCCCCAAGCGGCGGGAAAAAAAAAAAAAAAAAAAAAGCCGCGATCACAATTGCGATCGGTGGCACTCCAGAGGCAGCTCCACCATGCGGCTTTCTTCTTCGGCAGTAATTTGGTGGCAGGTGCTTCCCTCTGAAAGGGACCCGCCTCCGAATTGCCGCCAAACAGCCCGACGTGCCGCCCCTTCCCCTTGGCCGCCCCAAGCACCTGCTTGCTGGGCTGGTGCCTGGAGCCGGCCCTGTGACCCCGTGTGCCCCCCCACATTGCCTCAGGAAGACACAGCGCCAGGTACCAGGAGAGGTGGCTCAGTCCTGCAGGCCCAGCCAGGCATGGAGGGCGGAGAGCACTGGGCAGGGAGCGTCAAGTTGTTCAGTCACCTCCCACAAGTGAGAGAGGTGTATGAGTGTGTGTGTGTGTCACTTCTCCCTGTGTGAACCCTAAAGTCTTAAATATAGGAAGGTAAATAAAAAGAATCCAACTACACCTCTACCTCGATATAACGCTGTCCTCAGGAGCCAAAAAATCTTACCGCGTTATAGGTGAAACCGCGTTATATTGAACTTGCTTTGATCCACCGGAGTGTGCAGCCCCGCCCCCCTGGAGCACTGCTTTACCGCGTTATATCTGAATTCGTGTTATATCGGGTGGCGTTATATCGAGGTAGCGGTGTACTCAGTATTTCTTTTTAACAGGGGCTCAGTCAACTTGATGTCAATTTGAATGTTTGTACTGCATAGTTCTGATTGATTGCCGTTGAACTTGCTTGAATACGAGTAATTTTACCAGGTGTCCCATATTCAGCATAGGGAAATATGGTCACTCTAGACAAAATGAATCAGATGCTTGATTTATAAGGAAAAATCAGATGAAATCGTACAAATATTTCTCCTTTGAACAGGGTCTAATTTAGAAATTGGGGTGTGTTAGGTCTTCACAGTATTTTGAACTCTCATAAACAGATTCCATTTCAGGTAGCAGGGGCATGAGGAACAATCTGGGTAGCTATTACTCCATACATATGGCTGAAACTGTTAGTGCTATGAATGTTTCAAATCCTCTCCTAGGCCCAGAACCTTCCCTTACCACAGAAAAAGCACATGGGGAAGGAATCTGGGATGAGGAAGGGTATGTCTACACTACGAGAGTAGTTCGATTTTAGTTAAATCGAATATGTGCAATCGATATTAGAAAGTCGAACGTGTGTGTCTACACTAAGGACAGTAATTCGACTTTGTCAGTCCACACTACCAGGGAAAGCGTCGACATTGGAAGCAGTGCACTGTGGGCAGCTATCCCACAGTTCCCGCAGTCCCCGCTGCCCATTGGAATTCTGGGTCGAGCCCCCAATGCCTTCTGGGTAAAAAAATGTGGCGAGGGTGCTTTTGGGTAACTGTCGTCATCCGTCAGTCACTACCGCCCTGCCTCCCTCCCTGAAAGCGCCGGCGGGAAATCAGTTCGCGCACTTTTTGATCAGTGACAGCGCGGACGCCACAGCACTGCGATCATGGATCCCGCTGCGACCATCGCTGCAGTTGTGGCCGTTCTCAACGCCTCGCACCTTATCATACACCTTTCCCAGAGGCAGATGCAGAGAAATCAGGCGAGGAGGCTACGGCACCGCCGTGAGGGCCTGAAGTCGGAGAGTAGCACAGAGCTGTCAGAAACCACGAGCCCCAGCGCCCAGGACATCACGGTGGCAATGGGGCATGTGGATTTTGTTGAACGGCGATTCTGGGCCCGGGAAACAAGCACGGACTGGTGGGACCG
>NW_020701517.1:0-1096 GCF_002925995.2 Terrapene triunguis | reverse complement strand
TTTCTCATCTCCAAATCGCAATTGCACCTCACGTTCTCTGCTCTAACTGCTAGCCCCCACTACCCTCCCAGAGCTGAGGAGAGAACCCAGGAGTCCTGGCTCCCAGCCCACCCTGCTCTAACCCACTAGACTCCATTCCCCTCCCAGAGCCGGGGAGAGAACCCAGACGTCCTGGATCCCATCCCCCCCTGCTCTAACCACTAGACTCCACTCCCCTCCCAGAGCCGGGGAGAGAACCCAGGCGTCCTGGATCCCATCCCCCCCTGCTCTAACCCACTAGACTCCACTCCCCTCCGAGAGCTGGGGAGAGAACCCAGGAGTCCTGATTCCAATCTAGTCATCTAACCACTCTGATCCCATCTCCTCCCCTAGTCAAAACTCTTCTTATTGCAACAGCTGTGGTTAAAGTCTGCATCAGTTGGGCTGGGTGACTTGTCTCTAGATTGTAAGCCAGACGCTGGATCTTTTGGTCTGTTTATCCAGCACCTAGCGTAGCTAAGGCTGATCCTGATCGAGACCTTCTGGTGCTACCGTAATATGGGTGTGTGTGACGAACTGAGACTGTTCTTAATGTGGTCTGTGAATGCTGACAGGGGAGTGTGGCTGGGATGGTCTGCAATGGGGGGATGGGAGACTGACCTACGGAGACTACCTGAGCCTGTAACATGAGAACCCAGGAGGGGGCTGGGGCCAGGTGACACCTTTGCCCGGGAAACTGAACAAAGGCTGGGGGAGGGGTCGCTGAAGGCAGGGTCTGGGAAGCTGGCTGGTGAGGTGGCTGGGAGGCAGGGAGGGCTCTGACCTCCGGAGGGGGAGCTGGGGTGCCCAAGGACCCCAAGATGGACCTAACTGTGGGGTATCCTGTTGTCTGTGCCTGCAAGGCCTGTCTTGGACTGTATTCCTGTTGACTAAATAAACCTTCTGCTTTACTGGCTGGCTGAGAGTCCTGGTGAATCGCAGGACGCCGGGGGTGCAGGGCCCTGAGTCCCCCCACACTCCGTGACAGTGTGCAATGCTGAGGATGGGCGGAGGAGAGAAAAGAGGCAATAAAAATGAAAACGACTGCGTTCTGCCCACGGAAAGAGAAGCGGATGTA
>NW_020701516.1:0-1198 GCF_002925995.2 Terrapene triunguis | reverse complement strand
TTTCTCATCTCCAAATCGCAATTGCACCTCACGTTCTCTGCTCTAACCGCTAGCCCCCACTTCCCTCCCAGAGCTGGGGAGAGAACCCAGAAGTCCTGGCTCCCAGCCCCCCCCCGCTCTAACCACCAGCCCCCACTTCCCTCCCAGAGCCGGGGAGAGAACCCGGGCTTCCTGGCTCCCATCCCCCCCTGCTCTAACCCACTAGACTCCACTCCCCTCCCAGAGCCGGGGAGAGAACCCAGGAGTCCGGCTCCCAGCCCCCCCGCTCTAACCACCAGACCCCACTCCCCTCCCAGAGCCAGGGAGAGAACCCAGGAGTCCGGCTCCCAGCCCCCCCTGCTCTAACCACCAGGCCCCACTCCCCTCCCAGAGCTGGGGAGAGAACCCAGGAGTCCTGATTCCAATCTAGTCATCTAACCACTCTGATCCCATCTCCTCCCCTAGTCAAAACTCTTCTTATTGCAACAGCTGTGGTTAAAGTCTGCATCAGTTGGGCTGGGTGACTTGTCTCTAGGTTGTAAGCCAGACGCTGGATCTTTTGGTCTGTTTATCCAGCACCTAGCGTAGCTAAGGCTGATCCTGCTTGAGACCTTCTGGTGCTACCGTAATATGCGTGTGCAATGCTGAGGATGGGCGGAGGAGAGAAAAGAGCCAATCAAAATGAAAACGACTGCGTTCTGCCCACGGAAAGAGAAGCGGATGTATAGCTGGGGGTCTGGCCCCATTGACTCTAATGGAGCTACGGCTGATGACTTACGAGGAGAGGCTGAGGGAACTGGGATTGTTTAGTCTGCAGAAGAGAGGAGTGAGGGGGGATTTGATAGCTGCTTTCAACTACCTGAAAGGGGGTTCCAAAGAGGATGGAGCTCGGCTGTTCTCAGGGGTGGCAGATGACAGAACAAGGAGCAATGGTCTCACATTGCAATGGGGGAGGTCTAGGTTGGTTCACTAGGAGGGTGGTGAAGCACTGGAATGGGTTCCCTAGGGAGGTGGTGGAATCTCCTTCGTTGGAGGTTTTTAAGGCCCGGCTTGACAAAGCCCTGGCTGGGATGATTTAGTTGGGGTTGGTCCTGCTTTGAGCAGGGGGTTGGACTAGATACCTCCTGAGGTCTCTTCAAACCCTAATCTTCTATGATTCTCTGACCCCAGCTGGGGTCTGGCCCCACTGACTCCATGGAGCTCTGGCCGATGGACCCCG
>NW_020701515.1:0-1156 GCF_002925995.2 Terrapene triunguis | reverse complement strand
ATTAGGAAGGGTGGGTTTGTTTGCTTGCTTGCTTGCTTTTTTTTACATAAAATATAAAATAACCAGGAGATCTTCAATTATCTGAAACTCAAAAAAGGGTTCCACAAAAGTGGAAGCTAAGTCAAATTATGAGGAATGAATATAAACAAATAGCACAAGTATGTAAGGACAAAATTAGAAAGGCCAGGACATAAAATGAGATTAAACTAGCTAGAGACATACAGGGTTACAAGAAAACACTTTACAAATACAGTAGAAGCCAGAGGAAGACTAAGGACAGGGTAGACCCCTCACTCAATGAGGGGAGAAAACAATAACAGAAAATGTGGAAATGGCAGAAGTGCTAAATGACTGACTTTGTTTCAGTTTTCAACAAAAAGGTTACTAGCGATTGGACGTCTAACATAGTGAATGCCAGTAAAAATATGGTAGGAGAAATGGTCTGAAGTAAATAGGTTGAAATTCAATAAGGACAAATGCAAAGTACTCCGCTTAGGAAGGAACAATCAATTGCACACATACAAAGTGGGAAATGACTGCCTAGGAAAGAGTACTGCGGAAAGAGATCTGGGAGTCATAGTGGATCACAAGCTAAATATGAGTCAACAGCGTAACAGTGTTGCAATAAAAGCAAACATTATTCTGGGCTGTATTAGCAGAAGTGTTGTAAGCAAGGCACAACAAGTAATTCTTCCTCTCTAGTCTGCGCTGATTAGACCTCAACGTGGGTGACCAGGTGTCCAGTTTTGGAACAGCCGGTTGAAAAGGGACCATCGCGGCTCCAATCAGTATCGCTGACCGGGCCGTTAAAAGTCTGGTCAACAGTGCTGCAGAGCTAAGGAAGCGAGTCCCTACCTGTCCTGGCTCTGTGTTGCACCCCGGAAGCAGCCAGCAGGTCTGGCTCCTAGGTGGGGGGCCCATGGGGCTCTGTGCACTGCCCCTGCTCTGAGCACTGGCTCCGCACTTCCATTGGCGAACCGTGGCCAATGGGAGCTGCGGTGGCTGTGCCTGAAGGCAAGAGCAGTGTGCAGAGCTGTCTGCATGCCTCCACCTAGGAGCCGGACCTGCTGGCCACTTCCGGGGTGCAACACGGAGGCAGTACAGGCAGGAAGCAAGCAAGCAAACAAACCCACCCTTCCTAATCGTACACTATTAA
>NW_020701514.1:0-1156 GCF_002925995.2 Terrapene triunguis | reverse complement strand
TTAATAGTGTACGATTAGGAAGGGTGGGTTTGTTTGCTTGCTTGCTTCCTGCCTGTACTGCCTCCGTGTTGCACCCCGGAAGTGGCCAGCAGGTCCGGCTCCTAGGTGGAGGCATGCAGACAGCTCTGCACACTGCTCTTGCCTTCAGGCACAGCCACCGCAGCTCCCATTGGCCACGGTTCGCCAATGGAAGTGCGGAGCCAGTGCTCAGAGCAGGGGCAGTGCACAGAGCCCCATGGGCCCCCCACCTAGGAGCCAGACCTGCTGGCTGCTTCCGGGGTGCAACACAGAGCCAGGACAGGTAGGGACTCGCTTCCTTAGCTCTGCAGCACTGTTGACCAGACTTTTAACGGCCCGGTCAGCGATACTGATTGGAGCCGCGATGGTCCCTTTTCAACCGGCTGTTCCAAAACTGGACACCTGGTCACCCACGTTGAGGTCTAATCAGCGCAGACTAGAGAGGAAGAATTACTTGTTGTGCCTTGCTTACAACACTTCTGCTAATACAGCCCAGAATAATGTTTGCTTTTATTGCAACACTGTTACGCTGTTGACTCATATTTAGCTTGTGATCCACTATGACTCCCAGATCTCTTTCCGCAGTACTCTTTCCTAGGCAGTCATTTCCCACTTTGTATGTGTGCAATTGATTGTTCCTTCCTAAGCGGAGTACTTTGCATTTGTCCTTATTGAATTTCAACCTATTTACTTCAGACCATTTCTCCTACCATATTTTTACTGGCATTCACTATGTTAGACGTCCAATCGCTAGTAACCTTTTTGTTGAAAACTGAAACAAAGTCAGTCATTTAGCACTTCTGCCATTTCCACATTTTCTGTTATTGTTTTCTCCCCTCATTGAGTGAGGGGTCTACCCTGTCCTTAGTCTTCCTCTGGCTTCTACTGTATTTGTAAAGTGTTTTCTTGTAACCCTGTATGTCTCTAGCTAGTTTAATCTCATTTTATGTCCTGGCCTTTCTAATTTTGTCCTTACATACTTGTGCTATTTGTTTATATTCATTCCTCATAATTTGACTTAGCTTCCACTTTTGTGGAACCCTTTTTTGAGTTTCAGATAATTGAAGATCTCCTGGTTATTTTATATTTTATGTAAAAAAAAGCAAGCAAGCAAGCAAACAAACCCACCCTTCCTAAT
>NW_020701513.1:0-1282 GCF_002925995.2 Terrapene triunguis | reverse complement strand
CTTTCAAAACGTTAGCAAAAATTACAGCAAGTCTCTCTGATAGGAAAGGTTGCTATTACACTCCATGACAAATTCAAACAAATAAACATAATATGCTAATTGGTCATGTCTGGTTCTATTTAAACAGATGTGTTTACTTTTTTAAATTAATGTAAATATTTCAATGAATTATTAAATGCAGGGAAGTCATGGTAACATTTCTATAAATCATTATCAGAGTTGACCCTTATTTCAATCAAGAAAATGTAGCTATGGGAAACAGTCAAATAAAAATGATTGAATTACAATATTTGTACTTATAAGAATTTTCTTTTGATGTTTCCCATGCACTGCCATGATATTAACCTAATGAAAAGGGTAAATTATTTATAGCCCTGCTTTTCCCTATAACAGCTGCTTGTAGGAAGCAGACTGCATTGTAGAGAGGAAGGGAGTAATCACAGCAGTTTGGTTTTCATTAATCCATAAGCCAAACTTTAGCTAACTTTTTTAAAGAAAATTTTGAATGCCTGTGCTAGGTGCTAGACTGACATCTCAGAAGACTGAAGAGCCCTGATTATCCACAGACAAAGTGTAGCACAGACATCAGAATACTAGGGTTCCCAAATTTGCCCTACTAAAATATTTTAAAACCCATTCCTATAGAAATCACTTCCACTGATTGACAGGGTAATTCATTTTCCATTTCTTTTTGATCCTTGGCAGAAATAAGAGTGCTAATTGTGATGGTGGTTACCACTCCATAGTGAATTGTTCTGAAACCTCCAATTTATTTCACATAGGCCACTTAAAAGCTATCATGATTAAAAACTTCCAACCTGAGTTGGATTTGAACTGTGAACTTTGGTCTTTCATTATTCTGAATCATTTTGATGCAAAGGAGCAAGAAGTGAAAGGTGTATCAGGAAAAGCAATTAACAGGAAGATACAAGATGTGTTAGTTAATATAGGCCATCAGCTACTCCTAACATAGGTCAGTCCCTCTTTCAGCTCCTGGGTGTATAAGTTAGACTCACATAGATTTCCTTACCAATATGTAATGTATGGCCATTATTTTGAATCTTGCCCTAAGCCAAGAGAAAATATTACTTGACAGGATAAATGAATGAGCAAAAGAAAACTACCAAGAAACCACTACCGTGAACATGTACAAGGCCAAACGTATCACCTGAGCTCATGGATGTAGTCACAGGCTGAGGCATTCAGAGCAGGAAGAGTTTTTCTGTTACACTACATGGGCTGCTTATTGTGAATATGTGAGTTTGTAAAAACACTTAAAGAA
>NW_020701512.1:0-1865 GCF_002925995.2 Terrapene triunguis | reverse complement strand
CCCAACCACATCAGCCACACCATCAAGGGCTCATTCACCTGCACATCCACTAATGTTATATATGCCATCATGTGCCAGCAATGCCCCTCTACCATGTACATTGGCCAAACCGGACAGTCCCTCCGCAAAAGAATAAATGGACACAAATCGGACATCAGGAATGGTAACATACATAAGCCAGTAAGTGAACACTTCAATCTCCCTGGTCATTCTATTACAGATTTAAAAGTCACTATCATTGAACAAAAAAACTTCAGAAACAGACTGCAAAGAGAAACAGCAGAACTACAATTCATTTGCAAATTCAACACCATTAATCTGGGCTTGAATAGGGACTGGGAGTGGCTGGCTCATTACAAAAGCAGCTTTTCCTCTCCTGGAATTGACACCTCCTCATCTGTTATTGGGAGTGGACTACATCCACCCTGATTGAATTGGCCCTGTCAACACTGGTTCTCCACTTGCGAAGTAACTCCCTGCTCTCCATGTGTCAGTATATAATGCCTGCATCTGTAACTTTCACTCTATGCATCCGAAGAAGTGAGGTTTTTACTCACGAAAGCTTATGCCCAAATATATCTGTTAGTCTTTAAGGTGCCACCAGACTCCTTGTTGTTTCTGATAGGAAAGGTTGCTATTACACTCCATGACAAATTCAAACAAATAAACATAATATGCTAATTGGTCATGTCTGGTTCCATTTAAACAGATGTGTTTACTTTTTAAAATTAATGTAAATATTTCAATGCATTATTAAATGCAGGGAAGTCATGGTAACATTTCTATAAATCATTATCAGAGTTGACCCTTATTTCAATCAAGAAAATGTAGCTACGGGAAACAGTCAAATAAAAATGATTGAATTACAATATTTGTACTTATAAGAATTTTCTTTTGATGTTTCCCATGCACTGCCATGACATTAACCTAATGAAAAGGGTAAATTATTTATAGCCCTGCTTTTCCCTATAACAGCTGCTTGTAGGAAGCAGACTGCATTGTAGAGAGGAAGGGAGTAATCACAGCAGTTTGGTTTTCATTAATCCATAAGCCAAACTTTAGCTAACTTTTTTAAAGCAAATTTTGAATGCCTGTGCTAGGTGCTAGACTGACATCTCAGAAGACTGAAGAGCCCTGATTATCCACAGACAAAGTGTAGCACAGACATCAGAATACTAGGGGTTCCCAAATTTGCCCTACTAAAATATTTTAAAACCCATTCCTATAGAAATCACTTCCACTGATTGACAGGGTAATTCATTTTCCATTTCTTTTCGATCCTTGGCAGAAATAAGAGTGCTAATTGTGAGGGTGGTTACCACTCCATAGTGAATTGTTCTGAAACCTCCAATTTATTTCATGTAGGCCTCTTAAAAGCTATCATGATTAAAAACTTCCAACCTGAGTTGGATTTGAACTGTGAACTTTGGTCTTTCATTATTCTGAATCATTTTGATGCAAAGGAGCAAGAAGCGAAAGATGTATCAGGAAAAGCAATTAACAGGAAGATACAAGATGTGTTAGTTAATATAGGCCATCAGCTACTCCTAACATAGGTCAGTCCCTCTTTCAGCTCCTGGGTGTATAAATTAGACTCACATAGATTTCCTTACCAATATGTAATGTATGGCCATTATTTTGAATCTTGCCCTAAGCCAAGAGAAAATATTACTTGACAGGATAAATGAATGAGCAAAAGAAAACTACCAAGAAACCACTACCGTGAACATGTACAAGGCCAAACGTATCACCTGAGCTCATGGATGTAGTCACAGGCTGAGGCATTCAGAGCAGGAAGAGTTTTTCTGTTACACTACGTGGGCTGCTTATTGTGAATATGTGAGTTTGTAAAAACACTTAAAGAA
>NW_020701511.1:0-2399 GCF_002925995.2 Terrapene triunguis | reverse complement strand
ATAAATTTGTTAGTCTCTAAGGTGCCACAAGTACTCCTGTTCTTTTTAAGTATCAGAGGGGTAGCCATGTTAGTCTGAATCTGTAAAAAGCAACAGAGGGTCCTGTGGCACCTTTAAGACTAGCAGAAGTATTGGAGCATAAGCTTTCGTGGGTGAATGCCCACTTCATCAGACAAGACTTGCTCCAATACTTCTGTTAGTCTTGAAGGTGCCACAGGACCCTCTGTGGCGTCCAGGTACTAGCCCCCGCTCCCATGAGATCCCTCTCCTGGCGTCAGCAGGCCCTGCAGGGGTTAAGCCCACGCTGGCTGGGCTTCCGGGGGCGGGGTGGAGCGGGCGCTCCCGCGTCCCTGACTCGCTCTGCCTGTTTTGCAGTGGGAAGCGGCATGTCCGTCCCACGCGGGGCGGGGGGCATTTGGCCGCCGCTCGCCTCCGTTGCCTCGCGCAGCAGCCAGCGCTGCGGGTCCCTAGCCCTACAGCCCGCATGTCTCAGGAATGGCCGCCCGCCCCGCCGGGGAACCTTAACGAGCTGCCCGACCAGTCCCCGCTGGTGGGAGCCGCCGTGACCGAGCTGCGGCGCCGAGCCGAGGCTGACCGCAGCCAGCACTGGCCGCTCGCTCTCACCGACTCCTTCCTGCTCAGGTTCCTGCGAGCCCGAGACTTCGACCTGGCCCTGGCTTGGAAGGTAAGGACGGGCTGAGCACGGGGCCCGAGGCCAGCTGGTCTCCCTGGGGCTGCAGCGCCCTTTCCCTCTGTCCCCCGCAGGGCTGCAGGGAGCCGGAAGGTGCATGCCCCGGCTGCTGTGTGTGATCGCTCCCAGGTGTGGGGAGAGCAATGCCAGACGCCCGGCAATGCCTGCTTGTCTGCAGCGTGAGCTCTTCTGGTCTAAGCTGTTGGTCTGTCTGTCAAGTGCCTAATAGCTTGTGTAGGCACCCGATAAGTAATGCACAATAATGATAATACAGACACTAATCCCTAGTGGGGAAAGGGTGAGACAGCTCATGAAACCACACACCTGCGTTTTATGGGAGAAATTGGGGCCACTGCATTCTAGGAAAAATAAAGACAACACCCAAACTAAGGTTTCAGAGTAGCAGCGGTGTTAGTCTGTATCCACAAAAAGAACAGGAGTACTTGTGGCACCTTAGAGACTAACAAATTTATTTGAGCATAAGCTTTCGTGGGCTACAGCCCACTTCATCAGATGAATGTAGCCCACAAAAGCTTATGCTCAAATAAATCTGTTAGTCTCTAAGGTGCCACAAGTACTCCTGTTCTTTTTGTGGATACAGACTAACACCGCTGCTACTCTGAAACCTTAGTTTGGGTGTTGTCTTTATTTTTCCTAGAATGCAGTGGCCCCAATTTCTCCCATAAAACGCAGGTGTGTGGTTTCATGAGCTGTCTCACCCTTTCCCCACTAGGGATTAGTGTCTGTATTATCATTATTGTGCATTACTTATCGGGTGCCTACACAAGCTATTAGGCACTTGACAGACAGACCAACAGCTTAGACCAGAAGAGCTCACGCTGCAGACAAGCAGGCATTGCCGGGCGTCTGGCATTGCTCTCCCCACACCTGGGAGCGATCACACACAGCAGCCGGGGCATGCACCTTCCGGCTCCCTGCAGCCCTGCGGGGGACAGAGGGAAAGGGCGCTGCAGCCCCAGGGAGACCAGCTGGCCTCGGGCCCCGTGCTCAGCCCGTCCTTACCTTCCAAGCCAGGGCCAGGTCGAAGTCTCGGGCTCGCAGGAACCTGAGCAGGAAGGAGTCGGTGAGAGCGAGCGGCCAGTGCTGGCTGCGGTCAGCCTCGGCTCGGCGCCGCAGCTCGGTCACGGCGGCTCCCACCAGCGGGGACTGGTCGGGCAGCTCGTTAAGGTTCCCCGGCGGGGCGGGCGGCCATTCCTGAGACATGCGGGCTGTAGGGCTAGGGACCCGCAGCGCTGGCTGCTGCGCGAGGCAACGGAGGCGAGCGGCGGCCAAATGCCCCCCGCCCCGCGTGGGACGGACATGCCGCTTCCCACTGCAAAACAGGCAGAGCGAGTCAGGGACGCGGGAGCGCCCGCTCCACCCCGCCCCCGGAAGCCCAGCCAGCGTGGGCTTAACCCCTGCAGGGCCTGCTGACGCCAGGAGAGGGATCTCATGGGAGCGGGGGCTAGTACCTGGACGCCACAGAGGGTCCTGTGGCACCTTCAAGACTAACAGAAGTATTGGAGCAAGTCTTGTCTGATGAAGTGGGCATTCACCCACGAAAGCTTATGCTCCAATACTTCTGCTAGTCTTAAAGGTGCCACAGGACCCTCTGTTGCTTTTTACAGATTCAGACTAACATGGCTACCCCTCTGATACTTAAAAAGAACAGGAGTACTTGTGGCACCTTAGAGACTAACAAATTTAT
>NW_020701510.1:0-2065 GCF_002925995.2 Terrapene triunguis | reverse complement strand
ATAGATATGTGGACAGAGTTGGCATCGGGCTTTGTTACAAGGATAGGTTCCTGGGTCAGTGTTTTTGTTCAGTGATGTGTGGTTGCTGGTGAGTATTTGCTTTAGGTTGGGGGGTTGTCTGTAAGCGAGGACAGGTCTGTCTCCCAAGATCTGTGAGAGTAAAGGATCATCTTTCAGGATAGGTTGTAGATCTCTGATGATGCGCTGGAGAGGTTTTAGTTGGGGGCTGAAGGTGACAGCTAGTGGTGTTCTGTTATTTTCTTTGTTGGCCCTGTCTTGTAGGAGGTGACTTCTGGGTACTCGTCTGGCTCTGTCAATCTGTTTTTTCACTTCAGCAGGTGGGTATTGTAGTTTTAAGAATGCTTGATAGAGATCTTGTAGGTGCTTGTCTCTATCTGAGGGATTGGAGCAAATGCGGTTATATCTTAGAGCTTGGCTGTAGACAATGGATCGTGTGGTGTGTCCTGGATGAAAGCTAGAGGCATGTAGGTAAGTGTAGAGGTCAGTAGGTTTCCGGTATAGGGTGGTATTTATATGACCATCGCTTATTAGCACAGTAGTGTCCAGGAAATGGACCGCTTGTGTGGATTGATCTAGGCTGAGGTTGATGGTGGGATGGAAATTATTGAAATCATGGTGGAATTCCTCAAGGGCTTCTTTTCCATGGGTCCAGATGATGAAGATGTCATCAATGTAGCGCAAGTAGAGTAGGGGCGTTAGGGGACGAGAGCTAAGGAAGCGTTGTTCTAAGTCAGCCATAAAAATGTTGGCATACTGTGGGGCCATGCAGGTACCCATAGCAGTGCCACTGACTTGAAGGTATATATTGTCCCCAAATGTGAAATAGTTGTGGGTGAGGACAAAGTCACAGAGTTCAGCCACCAGGTTAGCTGTGACATTATCGGGGATACTGTTCCTGATAGCTTGTAGTCCATCTTTGTGTGGAATATTGGTGTAGAGGGCTTCTACGTCCATAGTGGCCAGGATGGTGTTTTCTGGAAGATCACCGATGGATTGTAGTTTCCTCAGGAAGTCAGTGGTGTCTCGAAGATAGCTAGGAGTGCTGGTAGCGTAGGGTCTGAGGAGAGAGTCCACATAACCAGACAAGCCTGATGTTAGGGTGCCAATGCCTGAGATGATGGGGCGTCCAGGATTTCCAGGTTTATGGATCTTGGGTAGCAAATAGAATGTCCCTGGTCGGGGTTCTAGGTATGTGTCTGTACAGATTTGTTCCTGTGCTTTGTCAGGGAGTTTTTTTAGCAGATGGTGTAGTTTCTTTAGGTAATCCTCAGTGGGATCAGAGGATAATGGCCTGTAGAATGTGCTGTTAGAGAGCTGTCTAGCAGCCTCTTGGTCATATTCCAATTTATTCATGATGAGGACAGCACCTCCTTTGTCAGCCTTTTTGATAATGATGTCAGGGTTGTTTCTGAGGCTGTAGATGGCGTTGTGTTCAGCATGGCTGAGGTTATGGGGCAAGTGATGTTGCTTTTCCACAATTTCAGCCTTTGCTCGTTGACGGAAGCAATCTATGTAGAAATTCAGTCTGTTGTTTCGACCGTCCGGAGGAGTCCACGCAGAATCCTTTTTTTTGTAGTGCTGGTAGGGGGGATTCTGTGGGTTAGTATGCTGTTCAGAGGTATGTTGGAAATATTCTTTGAGTCGGAGACGTCGAAAGTAGGATTCTAGGTCACCGCAGAACTGTATCATGTTCGTGGGTCTGGAGGGACAAAAGGAGAGGCCCCGAGATAGGACAGACTCTTCTGCTGGGCTAAGAGTATAGCTGGAAAGATTAACAATATTGCTGGGTGGGTTAAGGGAACTACTGTTGTGGCTCCTTGTGGCATGTAGCAGTTTAGATAGTTTAGTGTCCTTTTTCCTTCGTAGAGAGGCAAAGTTTGTCTTGTAAATGGCTTGTCTAGTTTTTGTAAAGTCTATCCATGAGGAAGTTTGTTTCTTATGAGAGTATCCAGTTTTGAGAGCTCATTCTTAATCTTTCCCTGTTTGCTGTATAGGATGCTGATCAGGTGGTTTCGCAGTTTCTATCCTATCCTTGTAACAAAGC
>NW_020701509.1:0-2065 GCF_002925995.2 Terrapene triunguis | reverse complement strand
GCTTTGTTACAAGGATAGGATAGAAACTGCGAAACCACCTGATCAGCATCCTATACAGCAAACAGGGAAAGATTAAGAATGAGCTCTCAAAACTGGATACTCTCATAAGAAACAAACTTCCTCATGGATAGACTTTACAAAAACTAGACAAGCCATTTACAAGACAAACTTTGCCTCTCTACGAAGGAAAAAGGACACTAAACTATCTAAACTGCTACATGCCACAAGGAGCCACAACAGTAGTTCCCTTAACCCACCCAGCAATATTGTTAATCTTTCCAGCTATACTCTTAGCCCAGCAGAAGAGTCTGTCCTATCTCGGGGCCTCTCCTTTTGTCCCTCCAGACCCACGAACATGATACAGTTCTGCGGTGACCTAGAATCCTACTTTCGACGTCTCCGACTCAAAGAATATTTCCAACATACCTCTGAACAGCATACTAACCCACAGAATCCCCCCTACCAGCACTACAAAAAAAAGGATTCTGCGTGGACTCCTCCGGACGGTCGAAACAACAGACTGAATTTCTACATAGATTGCTTCCGTCAACGAGCAAAGGCTGAAATTGTGGAAAAGCAACATCACTTGCCCCATAACCTCAGCCATGCTGAACACAACGCCATCTACAGCCTCAGAAACAACCCTGACATCATTATCAAAAAGGCTGACAAAGGAGGTGCTGTCCTCATCATGAATAAATTGGAATATGACCAAGAGGCTGCTAGACAGCTCTCTAACAGCACATTCTACAGGCCATTATCCTCTGATCCCACTGAGGATTACCTAAAGAAACTACACCATCTGCTAAAAAAACTCCCTGACAAAGCACAGGAACAAATCTGTACAGACACATACCTAGAACCCCGACCAGGGACATTCTATTTGCTACCCAAGATCCATAAACCTGGAAATCCTGGACGCCCCATCATCTCAGGCATTGGCACCCTAACATCAGGCTTGTCTGGTTATGTGGACTCTCTCCTCAGACCCTACGCTACCAGCACTCCTAGCTATCTTCGAGACACCACTGACTTCCTGAGGAAACTACAATCCATCGGTGATCTTCCAGAAAACACCATCCTGGCCACTATGGACGTAGAAGCCCTCTACACCAATATTCCACACAAAGATGGACTACAAGCTATCAGGAACAGTATCCCCGATAATGTCACAGCTAACCTGGTGGCTGAACTCTGTGACTTTGTCCTCACCCACAACTATTTCACATTTGGGGACAATATATACCTTCAAGTCAGTGGCACTGCTATGGGTACCTGCATGGCCCCACAGTATGCCAACATTTTTATGGCTGACTTAGAACAACGCTTCCTTAGCTCTCGTCCCCTAACGCCCCTACTCTACTTGCGCTACATTGATGACATCTTCATCATCTGGACCCATGGAAAAGAAGCCCTTGAGGAATTCCACCATGATTTCAATAATTTCCATCCCACCATCAACCTCAGCCTAGATCAATCCACACAAGCGGTCCATTTCC
Source organism: Terrapene triunguis (assembly GCF_002925995.2). NCBI lineage: Eukaryota > Metazoa > Chordata > Testudines > Emydidae > Terrapene > Terrapene triunguis. The sequence continues at coordinate 566 of NW_020701509.1, read as the reverse complement.
TGGACACTACTGTGCTAATAAGCGATGGTCATATAAATACCACCCTATACCGGAAACCTACTGACCTCTACACTTACCTACATGCCTCTAGCTTTCATCCAGGACACACCACACGATCCATTGTCTACAGCCAAGCTCTAAGATATAACCGCATTTGCTCCAATCCCTCAGATAGAGACAAGCACCTACAAGATCTCTATCAAGCATTCTTAAAACTACAATACCCACCTGCTGAAGTGAAAAAACAGATTGACAGAGCCAGACCAGTACCCAGAAGTCACCTCCTACAAGACAGGGCCAACAAAGAAAATAACAGAACACCACTAGCTGTCACCTTCAGCCCCCAACTAAAACCTCTCCAGCGCATCATCAGAGATCTACAACCTATCCTGAAAGATGATCCTTTACTCTCACAGATCTTGGGAGACAGACCTGTCCTCGCTTACAGACAACCCCCCAACCTAAAGCAAATACTCACCAGCAACCACACATCACTGAACAAAAACACTGACCCAGGAACCTATCCTTGTAACAAAGCCCGATGCCAACTCTGTCCACATATCTAT
>NW_020701508.1:0-2487 GCF_002925995.2 Terrapene triunguis | reverse complement strand
ACTTGGTTTTTGGCTAAGCTCCTGAACTTGAAATAAAAGGATATTTGTTGTTGACTTCAATGAGCACAGTTAAGCACATGTTGAAATGTTTGCAGGATTGGGGCACATTTTTGTCATTATGAGTAAAGAAAATGGGCTTGTAACTGGTGTACATTCAAGGAAAGGTCAAGGGCTTACTAGAAGAAAAGTCCTATGTAGTAAATGAAAGTAAAGCTGAGTTGAGAAGTGGTCAAGTTTCCAATATTATTCATCTAATGTAAACTTTAAAACAATCTGGTCTTTTGATTGTCTATGTACTGAAGAAGGATTCAGAGATATCAGATACTACTAAAACAAGCGATAGTTTTTTCTGAATAAATAACCTTTAATGGCATTTAAGTGCTAGCTGCAGGATGGATTGGCCAGGCCCGCACCTCTTCCTGCAGCTCCCATTGGCTGGGAATGGTGAACCGCAGCCACTGGGAGCTGCGGATGGCCATGCAAATGTAAAGAAACGGTCTGGTGGCCCGCCAGCGGATTATCCTGATAGGCCATGTGCGGCCCCTGGGCCACCGGTTGCACACCACTGTTTTACATAGTCTCATGTGGTCACCTTTTCTAAAAGAGGCAACAACCAGTTTTACTTTAAAACAGTCTCCGTAAACCATTTTGCATACCTTCAGAAAATTTGAAGGGTTAACATCAGCGAATCTGGTATGTATAGTTCTGTGAAAGTTCTGGTTGTAACTCCTTATAAAGTCAGGTAATACATCAATGTAGCAAAAGGTATTATGGGCTATAAAATATCTCCACATCCTAATTTTTAAAGTTCTGTTAAATCACTCCACAACCCCTGCTTTGACTTCATTATTAGTAACAAAATGGTGAACGCCAAGACGCTTTAACAATCTGCTTAAAGGTTTGTTTAAAAATTCTTTCCCCTGACTGGTTTTTAATTTTTGAGGCACGTGATCTTTATTGAAAATAGATTTAAAGGCCTGGAATACCTCATCACCCGTCTTGTCTTTTAGGCCTAAGGCCCAGGCATATTTGGATAGAATGTCTATCACTGTTAAGATGAACTTAAAACCACTGTTGTGTCTGGAGAACTGGTGCATATCTGCCAGATCTGCCTGCTATTGTGCATCCATATCTAAAACAATGGTCGTTTCTTTTAAAAAATATGCAAGCCGATTTGTGTAAAGTGTAAACATCCTGGTCTGAAAGCCAAGCTATTACCTGTCTTCTATTCAAAGTTTCAGTATGCTTTTTGGCCACTTGAAAAAGAGGCTTCACCCCAACAAAGCTCCCAAATTCCCTGAGGGTATAATATATTTTCTTTAACAGAGCCATCTGCATAGAGATGACTGTTACTTGTACTGTGACGATGTGGTTCTGGCGGAACCCAACTGAGAGTGCCAACTCAGGACAAATTGCTCAAACAGGGCAGTTACAGCCCTAGGCTGTGGTTTTTCCACCTCTAAGGCAAACCAAACCAGCCAGACTAAGAGGATTTCAGTTTCACCCCACTGGCTAACCGCAAGTCTCACAAGCAATCTCCTAGACACTCCAGTTTCCCAGTATCACCACCAGTGCCACTCGTTATGGGGACAAATGGTTATGAAAACCAATATCCCAATATACACAAAAAAAGTTCTCTCAATCCCAAAGGACCAAGCCCCAGACCCAGGTCAATATACAACTCAGATCTTTCCCACAAATCACGCTGTTGCCAATCCTTTAGAATCTAAAATCTAAAGGTTTATTCATAAAGGGAAAAAGATAGAGATGAGAGTTAGAATTGGTTAAATGGAATCAATTACATACAGTAATGGCAAAGTTCTTGGTTCAGGCTTGCAGCAGCGATAGAATAAACTGCAGGTTCAAATCAAGTCTCTGGAATACATCCCCCGCTGGGATGGGTCCTCAGTCCTTTGTTCAAAGCTTCAGCTTGTAGCAAAGTTCCTCCAGAGGTATGAAGCAGGATTGAAGACCAAATGGAGATGAGGCATCAGCCTTATATAGTCTTTTCCAGGTGTAAGAACACCTCTTTGTTCTCACTGTGGAAAATTACAGCAAAATGGAGCCTGGAGTCACATGGGCCAGTCCCTGCATACTTTGCTGAGTCTGAAGGCATATTTGCCTTCTCTCAATGAGTCCATTGTATAGCTGATGGTCCTTAATGGGCCATCAAGCAGGCTAGGCAGAGCTAATCCCAGCTTGTCTGGGATGTCACCCAGAAGCATAGCATAAGTTTGTCATACAGACAGTATAGAGCCATAATAATAACTTCAACTACAAAACTGATACACACATATAGACAGCCTAATCATAACCAGTAAACCATAACCTTGTCTTAGACACCCCATTTGACCCCCTTTATACAAGATTTGGGTGCCACTACAGAACCTTGGTTGCAACAATGATCTATATGGTCCCAGTTTATGTCAATAATGTCACAACTTGGTTTTTGGCTAAGCTCCTGAACTTGAAATAAAAGGATATTTG